>NC_082729.1:35260314-35282814 GCF_030144855.1 Hypanus sabinus | reverse complement strand
ACTCAATGGACAGCCTTGTCTAGTACCACGATGAAGTTTAAATGGTTTGGAATTTTGAAAATTATTAAGAACTCGAGCAGAAGGAGATAGATAAAGTAATTGAATCCATTGAATAAAATCTGGTCCAAAATTAATTTTTTCTGAGGTTTTAAATAAATAATTCCATTCAATCTGATCGAAGGCCTTCTCAGCATCGAAGAATATCACACTTAACCTATATCTCCTGGAAGGGAGAGTAAATAACATTTAATACACGGAGTATATTAAAGTGGGAATGTCGGTTTTTAATAAATCCAGTCTGATCATCAGAAATGGAAGGTATAATATATTCATTCCTAACAGCCAGAACTTTAGAAAGGATTTTAGTATCAACATTGAGTAATGAAATTGGCCTATATGAAGAGCTTTCAGTTGGGTCCTTGTTCTTCTTTTGGATAAGTGAAATAAAGGCTTCATAGAAAGATTGAGGCAAGCTACCCAATTTGAAAGACTCCAAAACGGCTAAGTGTAACTGTGGAATAATTAATGAAGAAAAAGCCTTGTAAAATTCTTCAGAAAATCCATCTGGACCCAGATCTTCCCCGAGTATGGACGGATAGCCTCGGCAATTTCCTCAAAAGAAATGGGTTGATCTATCTGTTTACGATTATCTGCAGGAAGTGCAGGGATATTTAATTGATCTAGGAAATTATTCATTACAGTATTATCTATAGGGGAATCAGAACTATAAAGTTTAGAATAAAATTCTCTAAAGCTAACATTTATTTCAGAGCAATCAGTTGTCCTATCACCATTAGTTTAGCGAATTTCTTTAATTTGTTTAATTGGTTGGCCAAGACTTTGCCTGATTTATCTCCCTGAATGTAAAATTGAGTTTTATCTTTAAGAATTTGAATTCCAGGAGCTCCGGTGACGTCATCACCGAGAATGGCAGTTTAAGTCTCTAGCTCCTCCGGAAAAACGCGTAGTAAGCCCCGTTAACCCCTCAATTATAATATTTTTCGAAAAATATTTGAACTGAAAAGGGGGGAAAGAATGGGGAAAAGGAATGGAAATAAAAAACGCGACACTGCGGAGCCTGCGTCCGAGAGGAGTGCAGCGAGCGTCTCTCCGACCCGACCTCGTGTTAGCGATGCGTACGCTGGGCCTCGTTCAGGCCAAGTGCCGATTATCTTCGACATCCTGAAAGAAATAATGGAGTTTCATAAAGAAATAAAGCAGCAGCTCCGTGACGTTAAGTCAGAGCTCGCCAGCGTTAATCAAAAAATAGTGGTGGCAGAGACTCGTATTGAGAAGGTGGAAGATCGCGTTCAAAACGTGGAAAGGATACTGAGCAAGACAATAAAAATCATACATCACCAAGAAGGTAAACTGCTTGACCTGGAGGGAAGATCACGTGGGAAAAATATCAGAATCTCCAACGTTCCCGAAGGAGCGGAGGTCCCGTCGATGATGGAGTTTGTCGGAAAGTTACTGCGGGATGCGCTGGAGCTTCGCTCGGCTGTGAAGCAGGAAGTCGAAAGAGCCCATCGCACATTCGTCCCAAAACCTACCCAGGATAGAAAGCCACGCTCAATAATAATTAAATTCCTTCGGTACAGCACCAAGGCGGAGATTCTACGAAGGGCCTGGGATAAGAAGAGAGTGTTTTTGGAGGATAAATTAATATAAATTAATATATATTAATATAATGCAAAGAGCACTCTGAAGCAAAGCGAGTATTAAAGCAAAATAAGATTAGATTTCAAACTCCGCACCCTTCTAAACTTCGAGTGTTTTATGACAACGGGACGCGGTTGTACCAGACGGTGGAAGAGACGACGACAGACATGAAGGCCAGAGGGTTGCCAGTCACCGTGACCAAACCGAGGGAAAGCCTGGCTGAGGAATTATCTCGCTCCGCTTGGGAAATAGTGCGAGAATCGAGAAGGCAGGAGACGGAAGGAGGCCGAGAGAAGCATATCAGAAAGAGACCGGGAGTTTTCCAAAGGCAATCCTCACCCCCTTCAGAAAAGCCATAAGGTTTGGGTAATGTTGAGAAGCTAAACGGAAGCAAAAGTAGACGGTGATATACCTATCTCGAGAAATACTTATTATAATGTGGATTTTATATTACTTAGTTGTTATTCTTTATTCGCTCACTTACTCTTCTTTCCCCACCAAAATGAGAATATATATATATGTGTATGTGCATATATGTGTATGTATGTAGTGTGTGTGTGTATGTATGTATGTATGTATGTACGTATGTATATATATATAATAGGGGGAGTACACAGGGAAATCTTTTTTGTGTAATGGATTTGTTCACTGACTTTTATGAATACTACAATGGGGGACCTCAACTCACAAGTAAGAGGGGTTATCCCCCACAGCTAGACATTTCCTCTTGCTCAACGCAAGGTCATCTATTAGAGACCTCAGCCTTGGAATCACACGTTCGTTGCCATTTTTGCTATTATTTGCGTTTCTTGGTTCTTATTTGTTCAGGGAGTAGATCGATTAAGTTTTATTCTAATTTCAATGACACATTGACAGATAAATACAGATGGCTAAGGACAAGGTAAAATTCATTTCTTTTAATGTCAATGGGCTATCAAATCCAATCAAACGTAAGATAAATTTATCCAAAATGAAAAAAGAACAAGCCCATGTAGTATATTTACAGGAAACTCATTTAAGTGATAATGAGCATAAAAAACTAAAGAGAATGGGCTTCACTGATTTGTTTTTCTCCTCATATAAATCAGGATATAGGAGAGGAGTTGCTATTCTTATCTCAAGTAAGCTAACTTTTGAAAAAGTATTCGACATGGCAGATATAGAGGACAGATATATTCTGGTAAGGGGGAATATAGACGGCAATTCAGTTACTCTATTGAATATATACGCGCCCCTGAGAAGTGCTTTTGGTTTCTTTCAGAAAATTACTGATTCTATGGTAACGGAAACAAAAGGTCTCCGTGGGGGAGACTTAAATTTACAATTACAACCAAACTTAGACTCTTCCAATAGAAAAACCTATGAAACAAAATCCTTACAGAAGAAAGTTAATACACTTTTTGAGGATGTTGGTTTAATTGATATATGGAGGGACCTTTTCCCCAACAGAAGGGATTACACTCATTATTCTGCCCCCCATTCTGTATATACAAGAATAGACTATTTCATAACATTTGCAAAAGACAAAGACAAAATAAACACCCGTGGAATTGAGACAATAGATGTAAGTGACCATGCACCTATATATTTATCTATTGATTTTGACCTACAACCAAAGAAGACTATTTGGAAACTAAATTCAAGTCCTCTCAATGATCCGTACTTTAAGGAACAAATTAAAAAAGAAATTGGTCTTTACTTAGAATTTAATGATAATGGAGAGATTTCACCTCCCATTTTATGGGATACTCTGAAGGTGGTCTTAAGAGGAAAATTATAGCGATATCTTCAAATAAGAAAAATATAAGGAATAAAACATTAGAGGAATTACAAAATAGGTTGAAGGAACTATAGAAAAGACACAAATTGAATTTGGTACAGGATACATTCGGGGAAATTAAAAGAATTTGGAATGAAATAAATAATTTGGCTACGCAAGAAATCAGGAAAAACGTAATGTTTCTGAAACAGAGACATTATAAAGTGGATCGAAATCCATGAAAATACTGGCGTGGAAACTGAAAAAAAAAGATAGCAGAAAATACAATTCATAGAATTAGGGACCCAAGAACGAAAATGATAACAAATAAGCTAAGTGAAATTCAAGAAGTTTTTGAAGTGTTTTACAAAACGCTATATTCCAAAGTTCCAGGGAAAAGCATAACACAAATTGACACCTTCTTGAAATCTCTAGAGTTACCCACTTTAAGTGAAGAACAAAATAGAAGAATGACTGCTGACATAACTGAAGCTGAATTAAAAGATGCAATTAGTAGGCTTAAATTAAGCAAGTCACCAGGATCAGATGGGTATACGGCAGAGTGGTAGAAAGAATTCAAAAATTAGTTAATTCCTGTTTTACTCCCCACCCTCATCTGGGCTCTAAATAAGGCACAAATGCCACCCAGTTGAAGGGATGCGATAATCTCAGCTATACCGAAAGAAGGCAAGGAGAAAATGGAATGTGGGTGATTTAGACCAATATCCGTTCTCAATGTAGATTATAGGTTATTTATCTCCATCATGGCCAAACGATTAAAGGAGTTTCTACCCAAACTGATACGTAATGATCAGACAGGTTTTATACAACAGCGCCACACTCAAGACAATATACGAAGGATATTTCACATTACAGATCATATACAAAAAATAAAATCGAAGCAATAGTGATAAGCGTGGACGCTGAAAAAGCATTTGATTTGGTTAATTGGAATTTTATTTACAGAGATTTACATAGATTTGGGTTCCAAGACACAATTATTAAAACTATACAGACACCATATGACAATCCTACTGCTAGGATTAAAATCAATGGATATTTATAAAATCGTCTTACCTTAGAAAGGGGCACGAGACAGGGTTGTTCATGGACACCACTACTCTTCGCGTTATATCTGGAACTATTAGCTCAAATAATCAGACAAAACGAAGACATCAGGGGAATTACTATTAAAGGGACAGAGCATAAATTGGCTTGTTATGCGGATGACATTTTGATCTATCTAGGGAAACCAATATACTCTTTACCTAAATTGATGCAATCCTTTCAACAATATGGTCAATCATCAGGACACAAGATCAACATAGATGAAACACAACTACTTTCATATTACTATAGACCACCAAGAGAAATTGAAAGTCGATACCCCTGGGCATGACACACAGATTCTTTCAAATATTTGGGCATCATTATGCCAAAAGATTTGGCAAAATTATCAGAATGTAATTATCAGCCTTTATATAAAAATGTAAGGAAGATGGGGCAAACTGATTCCTTTTCTTTCAGTGTCAGGTCAAGGATTGAGTCTATTAAAATGAATATACTGCCCAGACTGTTACATCTCTTTCATACCCTACCAATAGAGATTAACCAAAATCAATTCAATGAATGGAGCAAGATGTTATCAAGTTATATTTGCCAAGGTAAAAGGCCTAGAGTTCGTCTCAAAACTTTGGATTAGCAAAGGGAAAGGGGGGATGGGGCCTACCTTCTTTTAGTGATTATTATTTTGCAGCACAGCTGAGAGCTGTGATATGTTGGTGCAACCCATCATATGACGCTCCATGGTAAAACATTGAGGAGCGGGTACTTCCCTTCCCCATACAAGCAATTTTACTTGATAACAACCTGCAAAGGTACATAAATACTATTGATAACCGATGGGTGAAATGGACTCGTAAAATATGGAAAACTATTATAAAAGAATATAATATAGAGGGAGATATAGCAATTCTTAAATGGTGTGCATATGACTCGGATTTTACACCAAACTGGACAGCTAACGAAATAACAGTTCTTTGCAACATAATGAAAGAAGGAACACGGTTCAGTTTAGAAATGCTTAAAGAGAAACACTTATTAGAAAAACAAGATTTTTATCGGTATTTATAGATGCGACAATATGTTTATAAGACGCTTAAAAATGTAACCAAGGCAAGTACATGCTTGATAGAGCTCTTTAGAAAAGCATACAATTCAGATAATGGTAGTAGAATCATTTCAAGCATGTATAAGGGGTTGTCAAATCTTAGAACACATTCGACTTCATACATTAGAACAAAATGGGAGAAGGAAGGAGGGATAATTATATCTGAGTAAGTATAGACAACAATATGGAGGTATCAATGGAAGTGTACCAGTTCACAGAAATGGAGGGAGTTTGGATGGAAAAACTTGATAAGATATTTTATTACACCCTTTCAGAAATCACATTATGATAGTGACCTCCCTGTTTGCTGGAGAAATTGTGAAAATCAAAATGCAAATCATTATCATATTTTTTGGGATTGTCCTGTTATTAAAAACTATTGGAGGGAGATACACAATGCCCTATGAGACATCTTTAAATGTGAAATACCCTTAGAGAGTAAGACCATATATTTTGGATATATACCTCAAGAATGTTTGAAAAGAGATAAATAATTAATGAATATACTGTTGGTGGCTGGTAAAAAGACTCATACTAGGAAATGGTTATCACAGGAGAGCCCAACTTTAAATACATGGATGGAAATTACAATGGATATTTACAAAATGGAGAAGATAACAGCATCTGTTAATCAAAAGCTGGAGCAATTTGATTCATACTGGGAAAAATGGTTTAACTACATAATGCCTCATAGGCCTGATTTTATTCTGTTGTAAAAAAAAAGATCACTCCCTACTTGTACATAGTTCTTTCCTTTTGCTTGTTTTTTTCGTTCCACTCTTTTCTACAAGCGTATATCCCAGATAAATACTTTGTGTGAGATTTTGTGATATATATGATTATATTATATATATGTACAATGTCTGAAATATATCTTATGGAAATGTTTGTTTGATGAACTTCAATATAAAAATAAATTACAAAAAAAAGACAATGAAGCTTCGAAAGTTTGGCTCAGAGAAAACATTTCCAGAAAGATAGGTTACCTGTGGCAATGAACTTCAATGAAAAATAAATTGCAAAAAAAGAATTTGAATTTCAATTGGATATGTTAACAGAAGATCATATTTAGCTTTAACGTCAGCAAGTCTTTTATACAAAACAGGATTTGGAGCTATAGCATTTATTTTGATCTAATTGTTTCAATTGATTGACTGATTCGATTTTCTTTTTTAGTTTTATTTTTAACATTTGCAGTATACGAAATAATTTGTCCTCTAATATAGGCCTTGGAAGTGGCCCATATAATAAGATTTGAAGTCTCTTCCTTTTTATTCTCTTCAAAAAACAAAATAACATGCCTCTCTAGAAATTTTTAAAATTCCTTATCAGATAACAAAGTTGTCTGTATAATGTTACGAAGGTGAAGCAACTCTGAGGGGCCGAAGGGTACAAAGTCGCCCCCTCCTTTTTGAGAATCGCAAGATCGCTATTATTTCGGGTCTGAGACCCAGGAAATGAGAGAGACACCCAGAATACACAAGGCTTGGAGTGTGTCCTGAAATCAGTGGAATGGAACCACTGATAACTGCCATTGTCTCTTGGAGAAGGTATTGTGTATTGAGTACTGTTCATTGAAACCCCCCAGGGGACAACTAGAGTGGTCTGGTTGAGGGATTACATCATCCCAACCTGATTGACATCTGAGACCCAGTGAGTAAGGATAAAAGAGGAGTCTGGGGGACAACCCCTTTGGACGCACCAGGAGAAACGCTAGAAATCCCGTGATAGCGTTTTATAGTGAAAGCCGGTGAGAGCTCGTGTGCATCCTCTCTTGCCGGGGTGGCGAGCTCACCATGGGAGAACGGTTTAGCTAAAGGAGAGGTCACACTTGAATGGCCACGACAACGAGACACCTGACGGATCGAAATCATAAAGGAAAGCCGACAAGTTTTTCTCCTAATCTCTCTCTCTATCTCCAACAATTGCAACACAGCGGTCCCCAACGGCTGCAGCCTGTATGAACTGAACGAACTATATATTTCCATCGGACAATACATTATCCCCTAGACAACGATAGATCTTTAGTCTTATTGATTATTATTATACCCGCCCTTTTAGATTTAGTATTGACGACATATATTATCTGTATATTTGCATTGATATTATTTTTGTGTATTTTTACTAATAAATACTGTTAAAATAGTATCATCAGACTTCAACGGACGTCTCTATCTTTGCTGGTAAGTAACCCAGTTATGGGGTTCGTAACAATAGAAGTACAGGAGCATGATCTGAAACAGCATTCTCTTTATATTCACAGGAACGAACTGATGAAATAATTTGACTATGAATAAAAAATAATCAGTCCCAGAATATGTAAGACGAACATTGGAAAAAACGAGTACTCCCTATCTAAAGGGTGTAAAAAACGCCAAATATCAACAACACATTTCAATAAAAAAGATTGAATAAACAAAGCTGATTTATTAAGAGACGCTGATTTAGAAGATGGTCGGTCTAAAATTGGGTCTAGCCAGCAGTTAAAATCTCCTCCCATCACCAAAGAATAAAGAGTCAGATCTCGTAAAAATGAAATTAAAAACACGCTCAAAGAATCCTGGATCATCTACATTTGGGGCATACACATTGGCAAATGCTATTAATTTATTATTTAGTTTTCCTGAAGCTATAACAAAACGTCCATTAGTATCAGACACTACTTTATGTTGGACAAAGGAAAGTGTATTATCTACAAGAATCGAAACTCCTCTAGATTTGGCCTGAAAAGACGAATGGACACAAAGTCCACTCCAACGGCTAAAAAACGTAGATGATCGTATTAACGTATGTGAGTTTCTTGTAAAAAAATAACAGGGACCTTAAATTTCTTAATATAGGCAAAATCCTATTACGTTTAACAGGGTGATTTAACCCTTCCACGTTAAAACTGAGTAAATTAATAGCTTAGGTCATTTTAAATATTACCTAAAGGAATGGTTTAAATGTAAGTTACAACCAATCCATAAACCTTGAGAAATGGTAACCAAGCAACGAGTTGGCTAAAAAAATTCGAAAACAGCTTCTGAGAAAATAAACCATACCCCACCCACCTCTAAAAGAAAGAAAGCCGACCAATAGAAAGCCGGCATCTACAACTACGAACGACCCCCAAAAAACTAGTGATTGCTCCAATGAGTTTCAAGGTTGTTTATATTCCAACCTAGACTAAACAATATCCAAACAAGAAATTCAATTCTCGGATATCAAAACTACAGTATTAAAAAAATAAAAAAGTATATTAATTACAAAGGTTTACCAAAAGTGAAAGATACAATCATTCATACAGAAAGCCATTGAACAATTAATCTTATATCTTCATGGAAAAACAGATTAAGCAGTTAGCTTTCATATTTAAAAAAAATCTTTATACTTTAATTTTCAAATGAAACAATTCGAAGGATCCATCTTTAATGAGATTCTCAGTCAAAATGGGTGGCCAAGGGACGGGTTAAAACCCTTGTTAAAATATTCCAACACACCTTGTTTAAACCTAGCACGATCCTGCATAACCTCAAGTGAATAGTATTCGAGAATCTTAATATTCCACCCTATAACGAATCTTACCCCTTCGAGGGGATTTGCGAATTAAAAGTTTCTCATTTAATCTTGTGTCTTCACGTAAGGACAAACTAAACAGCTAGCCTTCGGATTATAAAAGCCTTTGTGCTTCAGCAGTCGAACGAAACCAGTCGAAAGTTCAATTTTTAAGTGTGATTCTGAG
Organism: Hypanus sabinus; assembly: GCF_030144855.1. Taxonomy (NCBI): domain Eukaryota; kingdom Metazoa; phylum Chordata; class Chondrichthyes; order Myliobatiformes; family Dasyatidae; genus Hypanus; species Hypanus sabinus. Next base: position 35,273,499 of record NC_082729.1, on the reverse strand, counting down.
TCGAGCTGGGTAGCGAAGTGAAGGCTAGAAACACTTGTTAAAAAATCTCGGACATAACTTCTTTGAACTTATCTCGTTCCTGCATAACCTCAATTCTAATCTTGCAACCATGATGGTCAATCATACCTCTTCGACGAGGTTTGCGTATTAACAGTTCCTGTTAGGAGGTCTAAACACAGAAGACCTGTGAAGTCGATCAATCATAGGCGAAGACACCAAAATTTTATGGAAATAATTCTTGCAGAAAGTTTGCAAAGAATCCCATAGGAGGATTACCTTCGGTTAATTTTTCAAGACCCAGAACCCGTAGTTGTTCCTTCTACTTCTATTTTCTATGTTGATATTCTTCTGTCTTAACTTTTCGTTGGACTTCCGTTGCTTTTCACAAAGCTTTTGCAGTTGATCCGCTTCCGTTTCCAGAGACATTGCTTCATTATTTTTATGCGTTTACAGTGTTCATTAAGAGTTTATTGAATCAAATTTACCACCTATTTGTTTAAATTCACAGCTGAATTGTTGAAACTTCTCAGAGGCTTCTCGTGTATGCTTTACAGCATATCCACAATAGAATCCAAAGAAGCAGGGGATCATCCTTTTCAGGCCACCCCTTAATGTAGTCATAATGAAAAAATATCACACTTGAAAAAGAAGTTTCAAGACAGCTTGGTAGTAGGAAGATAACTAGAGTTGGAGCAAAGGCAGATTGTTGGTACTCCATCAGCCACCACCAGGAAATCAGAAACTGCTGTTTTAATAGTCTGTTTAGAGATGACAGAGAAGTGTGCGATAAAAATCATCCTGTTCTGTGGGTGAAAGTGACTTGGAAGGAGAGAGGTCATAGGAACATGGAGACTACTTGGTGAAAGAGGTGTATACAGTTCTGGTCGCCCATTGCAGGAAAGATGTCGAGGGCTTGCAGAGGGTGCAGAGGACATTTACCGGAATGCTGCTTGTATTAGAGAGCATCGTTTACTACGAGAGGTTGAACACACTTGGGTTATTTTCACTGGGGTGGTGGGTTAAGGTTTAGAAGATCATGAAATGGAAGTTTCCCAAGGTCGGAATGTCTAAAACCAGAGGACGTGCATTTGGTGAGAAGGTGTCATTCCGAAGGAGATACAAAGGCCATATTATTTACACAGACAGTGGCGTGTGTCTGGCACACACTGCCCGGAATGATGGTAAGTGTAGATAGGTTAAATACCTTTAAGAGATGTTTAGGTAAGTAGAATGAACATAAATGAAGGATATCACCATTGTGCAAGCAGAGGGGATTAGGTTAGTTGGCCATTTATCGACTGATTGATTTGATACGGTACATTGTAGGCCGAATGGTCTATGTTCTGAGAGATTACAACAGTGTAGGAAAGCCTCCACTGCTGACGACAATTGCATCCGACTGTCCACTGTGTCTGTAGTCAAGGGATTGCGGTCGGCTATCTGGCCACGAGGAACGAGGAATTCGTATTTGAGATGAGTTTGGAGGTCTGGGTCTGGGTCACCAGTTCCAGCGTCTGCTCGGCAAAGGCCAGATGGAGCGAGATGAGGAGGGAGCGCCTGAAGACCTGGTGGAATTCGCGGCCAGTGAAGACATAGAGAAGGGGGTTGAGGGCGCTGTTGAAGGAGGCTAGGGCTACAGTGAATAATGGCCAGTCCTGGTGGATCGGAGTGGAGAAGGTTGATACGAGGTCGCAGACAGCGTTGGGGATCCAACAGATCATAAAGGTGACCACCACGGTGATGATGAGGCGGACAGGCTTCTTAGATTTGGCGAACTTGTTCCCTTGCAGCCTCCAACCAGCCAGGAAGTAGCAGGTGATCATAATTACAAAGGGGAGGCCGAAGATGAAAACAAACTAAAATGGCTCCAAGACGGTCGATTCCTTCTTCCAATCCCGAAGTAGGAGGACAGGCAGGCGCATGATGAATGCTAGAATCCAGACTCCGAAGCAGGTCGCACGAATCCACATGGGGCTCAGATGTTGCTGGTACCAAATGGGCCGAGTAATAGCCAGGCAGCGGCAGATGCTGATCAGACATAACAGATACATGCTGGCGGATGCGTTGAAGAACATCGCGTCTTCAATAAACTCCCAGAGAAAGTAGGGTTTGTACCCAGAGTAGATCAGGGCGAAGTTGGCCATGGTGAAGGGAAGGGTCAGGCAATAGATCAGGTCAGCCAGAGCCAGGTTCAGGAAACACACTGTGTGGACCTTACTCTTCGTCTTGAAGCCCGTCTCCCAGATATCTGCGCCATTACCCGGGACCCCCAGTAGGAAGGTGAGAATGAAGATGACCATTGTCATGACGGAAGTTGCTCCCCATTCCATTCTGTTTCCATCGGCCGTGGAATTGTGGGAGGAGAGATTCCCAGCGAGCGTCGAACTGGTCACTCCTTCGGAGAACGACATTGTCGGATCTGGTGGAGGACGTATTGTGGAAGTGAGAGGGGTGCAGAATGGAGAAGCGGCGAATACAGGGGGAAAGGCAAGAGCAAAGAGGGAAGGAGGGGAAAGGGTGTAGTTATGGGGTGTAACGTGGAACAGAAACCTGACACCACAAGGGCAGGGAAGGCGGTGGATGTCTGCTGCAGCGCAGAGACCACAGTCGTCTCGCATTCCAAGCCACTGGACCCTGACCGCACCCTCCCCCGGCACGTCCCCGATCTGTCAACGACCGTGTAATGTATGCCCGTGCATCAGCTTCCCCACTTTAGACAAAGTCACGCGCGGCCGATCTCCATTAAGGATTTTCACACTAACACTGCCGTTATCCGGGCCCTGGATCGACCTCTACAGCCAGCCGAGGACTTACGGATGGCAATCCCTTAGAGGAACATTATACTGGAGTCCAGCGATCAACCCGTTACCAGAACTTATTCTAGGTCCCGTGACCGTGCGGGATTTCCGCTTTCCTCTCACATTCCAAAAACGCTCTGGCTCTTAGGTTAATTGGCATTTGTGAACTCTCCTGTGGTTAGGCTTGGGTTAACCAGGTGGGTTGATCGGCAGTGCGGCTCGTTGGGCCGGAAGTACATAGTACTTTAGTAATTTGATACATTGCAATGTCGGCAAAAAATAAACTTTATTCATGACATATGACAGTGACAATAAACCTGATTCTGATATGGGTCATTGTTGTAGACTGAGACAGTAAAGGGGCTGGGAGAAGGGAATCATGTTTGGGAAAAGGGGTAAGGGAGATGGGAAGAAGCGGGAAGCACCAGAGGATCATTCTGTAAGAATCAATAAACTGACTGTTTCGAATCCCTGGATTTTTTCCGGTCCGCGCGTGTTTGCATCCGCTCCAGTAACCGCCCCCACCACCGACCCTGGCACTCCTTCCTGGTACCGGCCCCTCATCCCTCCCGTGGCGCCTCGTCCTCTCCATTCCAGCATCCTTTGCTTCCGCCCAGTTCAAATCCAAGCAAGTGTCTCAATATATCTGCCTTCGGCACCACTTATCTCAACGCATTCCAGCCACCCACAGCTCTTTGTGAGAAAAGTAACTTCCCTTCACATCTCCTTCGATCTTACACCCTCTTACCATAAAGGCATGCTCTCTGGTATTGGCCATTTCAACACATGAAAAATAAAGATAACGTATGTCCATTCTATCGCTCCCTCTCATCACCTTATAAACGACTTCTACCACGACCACCATTACTTCCATCACTAATACTTCTAATATTACTACTATCACTATTGCTACAAGTAGACTACAGAAACAGGTTCTTGGCCTAGCCGGCCATGCCTAACATTTCCTCATTTACACCAATCCACCTTGCAACCCTTTGGAACCGTGACTGCGTATGTCTCATGTATTCACGTGCCTGTGTAAATACCTCTGAAATGAACTGATTGCAGATGATGTTTGTCACCTCCACTGGCAGCCACGTTCAATGTGTCAGTTCATGATGGACGGCATGGTAGCGCAGAGATTAAAATCACTCTGCTGCAGCGCCAACAAACCAGGTTCATCTCCCGCCGCGGTCTGTAGGGAGTTTAGAATTTGTCCCCACTATTGTGTGGGTTTCTTCTGGATGCTCCAGTTTCCTCACAGGTAAGATTATAATTTCATGAGATATAGGAGCAGAATTAGTCCGTTTGGGTCATTGAATCTGCTCTGTCATAATCCTTTCCCGCCCCAATCTCGTGCTTTCCCCCTGTTTTCGAGCATGTCCTGACCAATCAAGAATCTATCACCTCATTCTTAAAAATACAGAGACATGCAGCTCCCCGTGGCAATGTATCCCACAGATTCACCACTCTCTTGCTTCAGAAATTAATCGGAATCTCCTTTCTAAAAGGACGGCCGTCGCTTCTGAGTCTGTGTCGTTTGCTCTTCGCCTCCCACAACATAGGAAACATCTACTCCTCATCGACTGTATCGAGGCCTTTCAACATTCCACAGGTTTCAGCGAATTCGCATGTCATTCTTCTGAATTCCAATGAGTAGAAGCCCAGGACCACAGAACGTTCCTCATATTCTAACCCTTTCAAGACCAGAAGGCTTGAGACTCTGGTAGGTTAATTGATCACATGGGTGTAATTGGGCGGGGCGGACTCGTAGGGCCGGAAGGGCTTGTTACAGTGCTGTATCTCAAAACCGAATTTTGAAAATAAACTATCCCTTATATTCGACTTAAGTCTCCTTTCCTCAAGATAAATATAAACCGTCCTCTTAATGTTGCTTCTACCATGGGAAAGCTATTCTATCTGCACTGTCTCTGTATCTGTTATCTTAATTTATTTTGTCAAGCCAGCGGTCAGCGTCCTTCGACACCATGGAAAACAAAAAACACGCGGAAGTAGGAAGGCAAAGTTTCTTCCGCAATACAGCCACGCTAATGATTCCTGATCAGACGGCACATTTCCAAATTAATATAAGTCCTATGGAAATTCATCTCCCCTTTCCCTGGAATCCCCAGCTCCGTCCCCGGTCCAAGCAGTTTTGGATCTTTGCACTCAGACGTTAAATTTGACAGTGGGATTCCTCGGGTGCTCCTAGTATATCAAGGAGTTGTGCCCTATGTAGAATTTGGATGCTGATTTAGCAAAGGTTAGGTCTTATTTCCGAATGAGCCGAAGAGATGAGTTAATCCATCTCGGTAGAGAGTCTCTGGGTTTTAAGTTCCAAGAAGCTCAATATGAGGAAGTTGAGCTGTTGATTAGGAGATAATAATTTACTCAGAGGACAGTGAAGAACAAAACATTTCCTTTTATTTTTGATAAGTAAAGTAGATAAAGAGGCCACGTTGTTAATTTCTGAAATTAACCCTATATGGCCCATGTGACTTATCTACGTTCAGACCTTTGATGTTCCCCAAAACTTTCTCCCTAGGAATAGTGAATTCACAAACTTCATGCTTGCGTCTTCCACAATGAACACTGACGCAAAATACTTATTCAGGTTCCCCGCCGTTTTCGTATCCCCCATTAGGATCTCTCCAGCGCCTTTTTACAACGGTCCAATATTACCTCTCTCGCTTCTCTTTAACACTTTGTCCCTAAAGAAACATTTAGTATCCTCTTTAATATTATTGGCTAGCTTACTTTCCTATCCATCTTGAGCTTTTTAATGACTTCTTCGTTTTTCCAGTTTGCTTTTAAAAGCTTGCTAATTCCCTAAATAACTAGCAATTCTGCTGTAATATATAGCCCACGTTTGCCTTTATGTTGGCTTTAAATTCTTTTCTTGGCTATGATTGTTTCACGTTGCTTTTAGAATACTTCTTCGCGTTTGGGATCTATATATGCTGTGCCTTCCGAAAGTCTCTGTGTGCCATGCCCAGGGGTATCTACTTTCAATTTCTTTTGGTGGGCTATATTAATATGAAAGTAACTGGGTTTTATCTATGTTGATCTTGTATCCTGATAATTGGCCATATTGTTCAAAGGATTGCATCAATTTAGATTATGTGTATGTTAGTTGCCCTAGATAGATCAAAATGTCATCTGCATAACAAGCCAATTTATGCTCTGTCCCTTTGATAGTAATTCCTCTGATATCTTCGTTTCGTCTGATGTGTTGAGCTAATGGTTCTAGATATAACGCGAAGAGTAGCGGTGACCATGCACAACCATGTCTCGTGCCCCTTTCTAGGGTAAGACTATTTGATAAATATCCATTGATTTTAATCCTAGCAGTAGGATTGTCATATAGTGTCTGTATAGTTTTAATAATTGTGTCTTGGTAACCAAATCTATGTAAAACTCTGTAAAGAAAATGCTAATTAACCGAATCTCATGCTTTTTCAGCGTCCACGCTTCTCACTATTGCTTCGATTTTTTTTTGTATATGATCCATAATGTGAAGTGTCCTTCGTATTTTGTCTTGTGTCTGACGTTGTCGTATAAAACCTGTCTGATCGTTACGTATCAGCATGGGTAGAAACTTCTCCAATCGTTTAGCCATGATGGAGGTAAATAATCTATAATTTTCATTAAGAACAGATATTGGTCTAAATGACCCGCATTCCATGTTATCCTTGCCTTCTTTCGGTATAGCTGAGATTATCACTTCCTTCCAACTGGGTGGCATTTGTGCGTTTTTTAGAGCCCAGGTTATTGTGGGGAGTAAAACAGGAATTAATTCATTTATAAATTCATTGTACCACTCTGCCATATACCCATCTGATCCTGGTGACTTGCTTAATTTAAGCCTACTAGTTGCAGCTTTTAATTCAACTTCAGTTATGTCAGCAGTCATCGTTCTATTTTGTTCTTCGCTTAAAGTGGGTAACTCTATAGAATTCAAGAAGGTGTCAGTTTGGGTTATGCTTCCCTCTGGAACTTTGGAATATAGAGTTTGTAAAACACTTCAAAAGCTTCTTGAATTTCAATTAGCTTTTTTTAAAAATCATTTTCGTTCTTTGGTCCCTATTTCTATGAATTGTATTTTCCGCTATTTTTTTTTCAGTTTCCACGCCAGTATTTTTATAGACTTCTATCCACTTTAATAATGTCTCTGTTTCAGAAACATTAAATTTTTCCTGATTTTTTGTGTAGCCAAACTATTAATGTTATTCCTAATTCTTTTAATTTCCCCTTATGCCAAATTCAATTTCCGTTTTTTCTCTAGTACCTTCAGCCTATTTTGTAATTCCTCTAGTGTTTTATTCCTTATTTTTTTCTTATATGAAGATTTTTCTATAATTTTCCCTCTTAAGACCGCCTTCAGAGCATCCCATAAAATGGGAGTTGAATCCTTTCCATTATCATTAAATTCTAAGCAGAGACCAATTTCTTTTTAAATTTGTTCCTTAAAGTACGGATCATTGAGTAGACTTGAATACAGTTTCCAAATAGTATTCTTTGGTTGTAGGTCAAAATCAACAGATAAATATATAGGTGCATGCTCACTTACATCTATTGTTCCAATTCCACAGGTGTTTATTTTGTCTTTTTTTTTGCACCCCGCTAGTCACCGGCCTCCATCCCGATAAACAATTATGCACCACTACTCTCTGGCATCTCCCATCTAGCCACTGTTGAATCCATTTTATTACTCCAGCATTAATACCTAATTCTTTTTCCCCATTCTTGCCCCTCTATTCAGTTCAAATATTTTTCGAAAAATACGATATTTGATGGGTTAACGGGGCTTAATACGCGTTTTTCCGGAGGAGCTAGTGACTTTAAGCTGCCATTCTCGACGTTGACGTCAACGGAACCTCCAGTGTTCTTTTCCAATCAACTCTTGCCAGCTCCTCTCTCGGGACTCTAATTTCCTTTGCTCTGCTGTCATACTAATACATCTGCGTTTAGCTTAACTTGCTCAGGATATGTTCATGTTATAATCACTTACACCTTTGGGTTCTTTTACTTTAAGCTTTCTGCTCAATTCCACAAGAAATTCATCCAGGGTTCTTTGCGTTTGCAGTTCTTTAGTTCAATCCACAATTATTTCATTTCATTTTATTTTACCAACAGAGTAACTCCTCCCCTCTGATTTCCTGCCTGACCTTTCGACACATTGTGTATCCTTGGACATTAGCCTCCCAGCTACAATCTTCATTCAGCCACGTTTCAGTAATGCCCACACCATCATACATGCCAATCTGTAACTGTGCTACAATACAAGTTCATCTCCCTGATTCCCTATGCTGTGTGAATTAAAAAATAATACCTTCAGTCCTCTGTTCACCCTTTTCGATTTTGTCCGCCTTTTACTTTGTGACTCATCCTGTGACTGCAAACTTCTCTGTCATTAAGCCTTACCTTGCCAGTTGCCTCACTACTCATTGTCTCTGTTTGTAAACCATCTGCCTCATATTCAGCACTATCACTCTTGTTCCCACTGCCCTGCCAAAAGCATTCCCAAACCTCAGTGAACCTGCCCACAAGGATATTAGACCCCCTCGCGTTTTGGTGTATTTCGCCCCTTTTGTACAGGCCATAGCTTCCCCAGAGGAGATTCCGGTGATCTCTGAATCTGAATCCCTGCCTGCCCCCTACCCCAGTTCATCAGCCACACACTTATCTGTTAATTCTTCCTATCCTTACGATCACTGGCACATGCCACAGGCGATCCTGGTGGTCTTGATTCTCAGCTTTCTGCCGGGCTCTCTACAGTCTGTTCAGGGCTTCCTCACTTTGTCTCCCTAGTTCATTTCTGCCAATGCAGGCTAAGCCTTCTGGCTGTTCACTCTCGCCTTTGGGAATGCATAGAAACATAAAAAGCCTGCAGCACAACACAGGTTCTTCGGCCCACAAAGCTGTGCCGAACGCGTCACTATCTTAGGAATTACTAGGTTTACCTATAGCCCTCTATTTTACTAATCTCCATGTACTTTTCTAAAAGCCTCTTATAAGACCCTATCGTATCCGCCTCCACCACCGTTGCCGGCAGCCCATTCCACGCACTCACCACTCTCTGAGTAAAAGACTTACCCCTGACATCTCCTCTGCACCTGCTCCCCAGCACCTTAAGCCTGTGTCCTCTTATGGTAGCCATTTCAGCCCTGGAAAAAAGCCTCTGACTATTCACTCGATCAATGCCTCTCATCAGCTTGTACACCTCTTACAGGTCTCGTCTCATCTTCCTTCGCTCCAAGGAGAAAAGGTCGAGATCACTCAACGTATTCTCATAAAGCTTGCTCCCCAATCCAGGTAACATCCTCGTAAATTTCCTCTGCACCCTTTCTATGGCTTCCACATCACATGTAGTGAGGTGACCAGAACTGAGCACGGTACTCCAAGAGGGGTCTGACCAGGGTCCTATATAGCTGCAACATTATCTCTCGGCTCCTAAATTGAATTCCATGATTGATGAAGGCCAATACACCGTACGCCTTCTTAACCACAGTCAACCTGCGCAGCTGCTTTGAGCGTCCTATGGACTCGAACCCAAGATCCCTCTGATCCTCCACACTGCCAAGAGTCTTGCCATTAATACTATATTCTGGCATCATACTTGACCAACCAAAATGAACCACTTCACGCTTATTTGGTTGAATTACATCTGCCACTTCTCAACCCAGTTTTGCATCCTATCAATGTCTCGCTGTAAACTCTGACAGCCCTCCACACTATCCACAACACCTCCAACCTTTGTGTCATCAAATGCCATGGATCAGTTCAGGGGAATCAATGATCCTGGTACCAGGGAGGTAACTGGTTCTGGTGTCATTACTGTGAGCGGAGAACATCATCTCCATTTCTTTTACTGTCAACACTGCAGTCCTCTTCACCTCTCTGCTCTGCTGAGGCACAGCCCCAGACTCAGTGCCAGAGACTCGGTCACTGTGCTCCTCCCTCCCCCGGTAATTCGTCCCCCTCAACAGTATTTAAAGTTGTCTCCTTATTATTGAGGGGAACAGCTGCAGTAGTACGCTGCACTGGCCGTGTTTTTCCCATCCTTGTCCTGACAGTACCTGTGTCCCGAATTCTAGAGATGACAGCCTGCTTGTAGCTCCAGTCTATAATTTTCCAGTATCTGTCGAAGATCTTGGTGCTGCAGCTCCAGTTCCTAAATAGGTTGTTGCAGAAACTGCAACCTGGTTCTGATGCGTTTATCTGGGCCCCAGAGGTCGCATAGACATCCCACATGCCGCACAGAATACAAAACACTGCCCCTGAAGCCATTCTCACTGAATTATGAGCAATGAACAAATAAGAACAGAGAGAGAGAGTGAAAGAGAGAGAGAGAGAGAGAGAGAGAGAGAGAGAGAGAGAGAGAGAGAGAGAGAGAGAGAGAGAGAGAGAGAGAGAGAGAGAGAGAGAGAGAGAGAGAGAGAGAGAGAGAGAGAGAGAGAGAGAGAGAGAGAGAGAGAGAGAGAGAGAGAGAGAGAATAACGTGTAAGATATACTTCTCCCAAGCCTGATCTCTCTGAAACCAATTTTGCAAAGTCACTCTAAACACTGACTCACTCAAAAGAATGGCCACTCAGGTTGCACTTGATTATTGTTACTGGCTCTTTTCAATAAATTGTTCTTGCCGAATGGGCGCTCCACCGACCTGCTCCAACTTGTGCACATTAGACTGGTTCATTAAAACGGGCCCTTTTCTCTTTTTTGTTATTTTTCTTACTAAGCCTTTGCTTAGATTAGGATAAGAGAGTCGCGAATTACACAGCATCCACAAAAACAAGAGATTCAGGGTAGGATTTCGCCTGGATCTCACGAGTTTGGCGGGGCTGGAGACCGACTATCCTGGACCTTCGCAGCCGAGGAAACCAGGGTATTTCAGAAGTTTATTACAGGGTCAAATTCCAAAATACTGCTCTGCAGTAATTTCTGCTGTATCGCATTCACTGTGCGGTGTGTATGGGATTCACGGCGACTTGGCAGGACTTTAGCAGTCCATCATAGGGCAAAACCTGGCCACCGCCCGAGCACATCTGCAGATCTGAGAGAAGTTATCTGCTCTGATTCAGCAGCGCTCAGGGAGGGAGAGCCCTGCAGGGCAGCAGCATCCATCATCAAGGACCCGTGCCATCCAGGCCATGCTCTCTTCTCTCTGCAGCCATCGGGCAGGAGGCATCAGAGCCTTCGGTAGCTCACCACCGGGTTCAGGAACAGTTGTGACCCGTCGACCATCCCAGGCTGCTGAACCAGAGAAGGTAACTTCCCTCACCCAACACTGAACGGATCTCACAACCTAGAGACTCAACTTCAAGAACTCGATACTCAAGTTGTCAATATATGTTTTTATTTCTTCATTGTTATTTTTTTTTCCCCTTTTTTTGTATTTGAACTATTTGTTGTATTTTACACATCGGTTGTTTGTCCGTCTGTGTTGTTATACAGTTTTCCATTGATTTTATATAGTTTCTTTGTATTTACTGTGAATGGTCTGTTGAAAAAAGGGTTCTCACTCAGGGTTGTGCATGGTGATGTATACTTTGATATTAAATTTACCTTGAAAGTTGAATTTGGTAGGCTTTACTCAGGACTGATTGTCCCACAGATGACGGACTGTCCGTGTGTGGGGTTGTCCTTCTGGGGGCAAGCTGCGCAAACACTGGTGTTCGGCGTTCTGTTGGCAGTGAAAGCTTGAATGGATCTGGACAAAAATCGAGTTGGGCTCATGGGTAAATTTGAGATGACATTTACAAGATAAAAAAACAGAGTCGGTATCGTTGGATTGTTGGGAATATTGTCAATATTGTCAAAGGGTTCACCAAGATGTCAATGAATTGAAAATATGGGCAGGAAAACGGTTAATGTGGGTCAGTGTCTGGTTTTGCACTGTGTGCGTGTGTGTGTGCTGGGGGGTGTGTGGAGTGGGGTCAAATATCTGAGATCTGTACAAGGTAATCGAGTGGACCATTGGCATTATTGACATGCACTCAGCGGCTGTTTTATTAGGTATCTCCTGATTCAAATAAAGCTGCCACGGAGGTCTATCTTCGTCTTCTTTTGTTGTTGCAACCCGTTCACTTCAAGGTTCGCCATGCTTTGCGTTCAGAGATGCTTCTCTGCACACCACTTTGTAAACGGTTGCTTATTTTGAGTGACTGTCACCTTCCTGACAGCTTTGTAACGAGAGTGGCCATTTTTCCCTCTGACGCTGCACATAAAAAAAAGGCGTTTTTATCTACAGACCTGCCGCTCACTGGACTTCTGTTTTTGATTCTCGTGCCATTCCCTGGAAGTCTCCGAGTCTGTTGTGCCGTGAAACTCCCAGGAGATCAAACAGTCTTTGAGATACTCAAACCACCCCGTCTGGCACCAAAAATCATTCCCCGGTCAAAGTCACTTAGATCCCATTTCGTCCCCTGTTCTCATCTTTGTTCTCTAAAAGTGCTAAAATGGCCACTGGGAATCTGTACTCCAAAAGCAAGTGAACCAATATTATACACTGATGCAATATGGAATCTGGCCTCCCTACCTTTATTCACAACAAGCATCTTCTCCTTTTGTGTTGCCACAGGTAGATATGAACTTAAATACCTGAGATCCTTCCACATATCATGCTCCAATGGTCCACCCGTTTACTGCATACGTACCTCTGACATTTAAACTCCCAAAGTGGGACACCGCATACTCGACTGCATGAACTCCAGTACGCCTTTTTCTGTCCATATTTGCAATTGATCTGCATCCCGCCGAACCCCTTGACAACACACTCTGTGGCCTCTGTATTATGTACAACTGTATACCAGTCCGTTAATACAAATATCTAATCACCCAATCACGTGGCATCACCTCAATTCAGAAAAGCATAGAGAATCTGAGAACGTGACTTCAGTTACTTTGAATTCAAAACATGAAACATCAGAATGTTTGGAAACTTGAAAAAGATCAGAACGTGATTTAAGTTGCCTGTAACCGTGGAATGATTGTTGGTGCAATTTGGGGGGGGGGGGGTTGTGTATCCACAGAAACTGTTGATTTTTGGGAGGAGGCTGCTCACACAACACACTAGAGTTTACACAGTATGCTGCGAGAAACAAAAACCGCCAGTGAGCAGTAGTTCTGTGGACGAAAACGCCTTGGTCAGAGGAATACGTCCAGACAGGTTCCGGCTGAGAGCAAAGCGACAGTAGCTCAAATGACCATTTGAGGAGGAGGGGAGGGGGCTGTCTGCAGCTGGTGTCACCTGGGTAGAGGGAGGGGTCAGATCCCTCTGGTGCTGGGCAGCGGAGAAGGTAGTCATACCCCAGCCTTTCCCCTTTTCGGGAAGGGGCTTTGAGAGGAGGACAGGAGAGGATGCCCAGGACGGTTGGTCGGTGACCTC
>NC_082729.1:35152944-35260114 GCF_030144855.1 Hypanus sabinus | reverse complement strand
AAACAAAACTCACAGACGCCAAAATCGCCCTCGCCCGCAGGAAAAAACAGCCACAATATCAACCAAAGTCCCCCTACGCATAACGTTTTGAACCTTCACTCGCAGAAAAGAACAGGGACAGTGGCACCAAATTCCCTCAACACTGCCTCTTACACACAAAAATTAACAGGTCAGCCCCCCTCCCCCCCCGCCGATCGGCCACAAGAAAGAAACACCGAAAAATTGAAGGAAACATGCAAAATACAGTTCAATAATCACAGTAATCTCAGAATATGGAAAAAGGGAATTTAGCCGAGTGTAGGTACTTGGCGAAGTGGTCTCTCAATCTACGTCAGGTCTCACTGATATGCAGGAGGCCACACCGGGAGCACTGGACACAGTATATGACCCCAACAGACTCACAGGTGAAGCGGCGCCTCAGCTATGCTCAGTCCGCCGGACAAAGTGGGATCTCTCAGTGGCCACCCATTTTAATTTCACTTTCCAGTTCCATTCTGATATGTCAGTCCACGGCCTCCTATACTGTCGCGATGAGGGCACACTCAGGTTCGAGAAATACCTTATATTCCAGTTGGGTAACCTCCAACCTGATGTCATGCCTCCAACCACCTCCTGCCCCATTATGGAAATGCACCCCCCTTCAGCATTCCCCATCCCCTTCTCACTTTCTCACCAGCCAATCGCCTCCCTCTGCTGCTTCCCTCTTTTCTTTCTTCCATTGCCTTCTGTCCTCTTCTATCAGACTCCACCCGTCTCCAGCCCCGTATCTCATTCGCCAATCATCCCGGCCCCTCCCGGTTTCACCTATCACCTTTTGTTTCTCTCTCCTCACCTCCACCTTTTACATCTACTCCCCATTTTTTGTTTTCCAGTCCTGCCAAAGGGTCACGGCCCGAATCTTCGACTGTTCTTTCTTCCATAAAGGCAGCCTGGCCTGCTGTGTTCCTCCAGCATTTTGTGTCCGTTGTTGGGATGTTTCGCATGGTGGGGGAGTCTAGGACAAGTGGGCAAAACCTCAGGGTAGAAGGGCATCCATTTTAAACAGAGATGCAGAGAATTTTTTTCAGCCAGAAGGTGGTGAATTTTTGGAACTTATTACCACAGGCAGCTGTGGAGGCCAGGTGGTTGGGTGCACTTAAGGCAGAGCTTGACAGGCTCTTGATTGGACACGGCACCAAAGGTTACGGGGAATTCTGCTCCTATGTATTATGGTCATCTTGTTTTCAAATCACCAGAGATCCTGGCAGGCTCAAATCCTTTGACTCTTGGGACCGCTGGTGTTGCTCACAGGGCTCCACTCAACCTTGGTCGAATGTTTTCAGCCTCCATATGATCTAGCTCGCTGTCAACTTCGTCATGGATGGTATGAAGAACCAGATGGGGTTTGTAAAACTTGGGTGTGGCATTTTATTCAACACTATTTTACCCTTGACGTGTTTGCGTTTCCCAATGCTATCCCTGAACACCGGAATCACTGATCCTGGCACCAGGGAGGCAACTGGTTCTGGTGTCATTACTGCGCCCAGAGAACATCATCTCCATTTCTTTAACGGTCAGCACTGCAGTCCTCTTCACCTCTCTGCTCTGCGGAGGCACAGCACTCAGACCCGGTCACTGTGCCTCTCCCTCTCCTGGTAATTCGTCCCCCTCAACAGTATTTAAAGTTGTATACTTATTATTGAGGGGAACAGCTGCAGGAGTACTCTGCACTGGCCGTGTATTTCCCATCCTTGTCCTGACAGTACCTGTGTCCCGAATTCTGGAGGTGACTACCTGCCGGTAGCTCCTGTCAATCAGCTCCCCATTTTCCCGTATAAATCGAAGGCCGTGGAGCTGCAGCTCCAGTTCCTTAATACGTTGTCTCAGGAACTGCAACTCGGCGCACCTGGTTCAGGTGTGTTTATCTGGGCTTCCGGAGATCTCACAGACATCCCACATGCTACACAGAGCAAAACAAAACACTACTCCTGCAGCCATTCTCACTAAACTATGAGAAATGAAGAAATAAGAACAGAGAGAGAGAGAGAGAGAGAGAGAGAGAGAGAGAGAGAGAGAGAGAGAGAGAGAGAGAGAGAGAGAGAGAGAGAGAGAGAGAGAGAGAGAGAGAGAGAGAGAGAGAGAGCGAGAATAACGTGGAAGATATACTTTTCCCAAGCCTAATCTCTCCGAGTCCTCATTATCTAAAGCCACTCTAAACACTGGCGGACTCAAAAGTATGGCCGCTTAGGTTGCATATGAAGTATTGTTACTGGCTCTTTTTAATAAATTGCTCTTGGAGAATGCCCGCTGCTCCGAACTGCTCCAAATTGTGCACATTAGTCTGTTTCATTAAAATGGGCCGTTGTTTTTGACATTTTCTTTACTAACACTTTAGTCAAATTAGGAATTGTAAAGATAAATCTTTTGACCGTACGTGGTGTGCTGTCCGTCATTTCGTGACACCAGTTTGTAACAGGGTAGCGAATTACACAGCATCCACAGTAACAAGGGATTTAGGGTGGGATCGCGCCTCAGTCTCCCGAGTTTGTTGGGGTTAGAGACTGACTTTCCTGGACTTAGCAGCCGAGGAAACCAGGGTGTTTCAAAAGTTTATTACAGGGCCAAATTCCAAAATAATGCACATTAGTAATTTCTGCCGCGTCGCATTCACTGCGCGGTATGTATGGGATTCACGGCGACTTGGCAGGACTTTAGCAGTCCATCACAGGTAAAGACCTGGCCACCACCCGAGCACATCTTCAGGGAGAGCCCTCACGGGGCAGCAGCATCCATCATTAAGGACCCGTGCCATCCAGGCCATGCTCTCTTCTCTCTGCAGCCATCGGGCAGGAGGCATCAGAACCTTCGGTAGCTCACCACCGGGTTCAGGAACAGTTGTGACCCGTCGACCATCCCAGGCTGCTGAACCAGAGAAGGTAACTTCTCTCACCCCAACACTGAACAGATCTCACAACCTACAGACTCAATTTCAACAACTCGATGCTCAAGTTGTCAATATTTATTTTTATTTCTTTGTTGTTATTTTGTTTTTCTTTTTCGCATTTGTTGTCTTTTATACATTGTTTGTCCATCTATACAGTTTTCAATTGATTGTATGTTGTTTCTTTGTAACTACAGTGAATGGTCTGAAAAAAAAAAAGGAATCTCAGGTTTGTATATGGTGACGTATACTTTGATTATAAATTTACTTTGAAGTTTGAACTTGGTAGGTTTTACTCAGAACTGATTTTCCCACAGATTATGGACTATGGCAGCGAGGTGTTTGAGGTCGGTGAGGGAGGGAGTGGGTGAGAAATGGTGGAGAGAGTGAGAGAAAGCAGAGGAAAACGGCAGCAAGAGATGGTGGGGGAAAGTTGTTGGGGGTTGACAGGAAGAATCCCAGTATTTTCACCCCTCCCCCCACGGAGTGTGTGAGGACAAGAATCTGGTGGCTGACCTAACAGGAATGGGTGGGAGTGTGGGAGGATGGGTGGTCCAAAGCATCATGATACCCGAGTCACCTCCCTCGCCTTCTCATGTGTTTTGCGAGTCACTGGCGGCAGTTCCCGTCTGTCTGGTGCCTTTAAACTCCTCAGCTGACTCTTCACATTCCCCTAAGCCCAATGGAGGTGGGGTTGCCCACTCCACCATCATTTCTCTTATGCTCCTCTCGCTCCCTTCAAGAGGACCCCAACCTTGTCGCGGTATTTGGAGGCTCAATGACCTGGAGATCTATGTCGGCTGCAGTAAGGGCTTTTTGCTTTGGCTCTCGGTAGGGTCACCTATGCCAAGCAGGTCAAAGGGTAGAGGTCAGACTAAGAGTAGTCTTCTTGGTTCGGAGTTTCAGCTCAACGCTGAGCCCTGTCTGTTCAAGCACAACTGTTACGGAACAAGCAGTGAAGAATCCTTCTTCATCTGAATGCGACTGTGTTCCTGAGTCTCCACCCGGAACTTGCACGACGGTGTTACGTAACCCGTATCGGGTTAAAAGAACCATCAGAAATGGAACACACCTCGAGTCTGGTTTTGCTACAAACAAAACACAATTTTATTAGTATCTACGTAATACAGTAATAATATCAGATAAATCAAGCAGGTTAGCCGAGTTATACATTTATAAGTGTGTAAATATAAAAACCCAAATTTCTTCAAGCTTAGGTGGTAAACACCAATAGACAATAGACAATAGGTGCAGAAGTAGACCATTCGGCCCCTCGACTCTGCACCGCCATTCTGAGATCATGGCTGATCATTCACTATCAATACCCAGTCCCTGCCTTGTCCCCATATCCTTTGATTCCCCTATCCATCAGATATCTATCCTTCCTTAAACTTGGAGACCAAAACTGTACACAATATTCCAGGTGTGGTCTCACCAGGGCCCTGTACAAATGCAAAAGGACATCCTTGCTCTTGTACTCAATTCCCCTTGGAATAAAGGCCAACATTCCATTTGCCCTCTTCACTGCCTGTTGCACTTGCTCATTCACCTTCATTGACTGATGAACTAGGACTCCTAGGTCTCTTTGCATTTCTCCCTTACCTAACTCTACACCGTTCAGACAATACTCTGCCCTCTTGTTCCTGCTTCCAAAGTGGATAACTTCACATTTATTCACATTGAATGACATCTGCCAAGTATCTGCCCACTCACCCAGCCTATCCAAGTCTCCCTGTATTCTCCTAACGTCCTCTTCGCATGTCACACTGCCACCCAGTTTAGTATCGTCAGCAAACTTGCTGATATAGTTTTCAATGCCCTCATCTAAATCGTTGACATAAATCGTAAAGAGCTGTGATCCCAATATAGAGCCCTGTGGTACCCCACTAGTCACCTCCAGCCAGTCCGAGAAACACCCATTCACTGCTACCCTTTGCTTTCTATCTGCCAACCAAATGATACAGTCTTACGATGGTAAGATGGATTAGTGCCCTTCCCTTGGACAACATCGGTGGCGTGGAGAGAGGAAGGCCTGCAGCTTGGGCAACTGCCGGTCTCCCATACAACCCTGCCCAGGCCTGCGCCCTGGAAACTCCAGGCGCAGATCCATGGTCCCTCGAGTCCGACGGATGCCACCACCATGATGGTATAGGAATGAAGTCAGTTCAGTTCGTGATATTGAGTTGAGCAAAATTGAGGAGAGAGATTTGTTTTCCACGTAAGCCGATGCAGTCGATCTTTCCGTTGTCCACTGAAGTCCTGTTAAAGTCACTGTCTGTGATCATGCAAAAAGGTACCGTCTTCATGCGGTAAATCCATCAGCATAGGCAAGGGTTAAACACACCGATAGCCTTCTACTGGTCACCCCTCGTCCACACTGCGAGCAAAACCCACCCTTTAGTGGGCACTCAGAGCTTATCTAGTGTCCATTTCTTCCATGTCTGCAGTGTGCCTGTAAGAGGAATCATCTGAACTTGCTTATTCAAAACAAACCTCGAGAAACCATACACACAAGCTTCTCACCATAGCAACCCAGCAACTCTCCCCCCAAAAAAATGACCCCTAGGTTCACATAACAGCGGAGAGTAGTGAAAATCGAGTGAAAACTACCAGAGGCAGAGGACTTTCATTGCCGCATTAAACACCAGTTCCGTAACAGGCAGTCAGTAAGTAAGGAGGGGGGGGGGGGGGGTAGACCAAAACTAGGCTTGTCTTCTGCTCACTGGTTGAAAACCCAATTCGGGTGGTCCTTGATTCTGTGATGGCTATCAGTCTATAGATTTGCTGAGTACGCCCGCAAGATAATGAATCACAGGGTTGTAGAGGCTGACGTATATGTGCTTTGATAATATATATACTGTGAACTTTCAAAGTGAGTGGGGGGGGGGAAGCAAGCAAGAAGTGTCTGTTATGACACTGGCGTTGAGGGCCCCAGTGAAGGTCCTCCAGCAGCCCCACGCCGCACATCCTGGCTCCGAGCCGGAGTCTTCCACGTTTCTTAAGGGGCAGATCGGGCCGGGCAAGAGTCGCGTGTGAAACACAGATTGTAAAGAATAAATAAATTGGTGTTGGGGTGGGGCGGGGGAGGACATAGAAGGATGCCACTCCAAGCACTCACCCCTGAAGTGTGCAGTCTTGTACGGTTAAAGTTCTGCTGATTCCTCCTTTCCTGGGCTCGGCGTCCGGGCTGAGGGATCCCCAGGCGATCTGTGCCTCCCTTGCCGATGGGAAAGGGACGCTGAGCTTACTGTGGCCGCTCGCTAAGGAGTGATAACAGAAATGGCGAGGGCAACGGGGCCCTGTTCCTGTGCCCCCACCCTAAGCCGCTCACGCCGTGTGCTGGAAGCTGACTGGAACCTCCTTGCCAGCGCAGAAGCAGGATGGTTGTGGAAGGGGTGGAGTCCTGATGTGGGTGACTCACCTCCTGGGCCTTCCCACCGGTCAGGAGTGTGATGTTAACTTCCCTGGCTGGAGTTAGACTCTGCATTCCACATCACTATATTCCCTTCTCCGTGATCTACAGCTCAGGAGTGTGACAGGACAATCCCCACCTGCCGAGGTCCGACAACTGTACAGAAGGCCAACACCGTCCAGTCCTCGTTTGGCATCCCATCCGTGCCCCCAGACATCTCTCTTCACCGCTAGCGGACAGCGTGTGTCTGCCGAGTTCACATCGTTTCCTCACCCGGGCAACTTCGACTGCAACGCCTCCCAACCCTGGTGCCTCTCCTGCAATCCCAAATCTATAAGTCCGTAAAGCACAGAAGAATCAGGTCATTCGGCCCATCGAGTCTGCTCTGCCAGTTGATCACAGCCCAGCTAAATCACATCGCTCACCGTCACTGGCTCTGAAACCTGCAGCCCGTTTCAACAGACTGGCGATAAAAGGGTGTGGTATGACTCCCAGCTTTTTTGAATGCAATTAGCGATGGGGAACATATACTGTCCTTATTGGATCTGACAAAGAAGTGAAAGGAAATTTTGAAGGATTACTTGGGATTTCAGGTTTAACGTACATAAATCAATGAGAGGCTTGCAACAAGAGAGAAACTACAACTCCCAGCAGGCTGCAGCATTGACAAGGCGCTCGTGAGCTACAGCGCATGTGCTCCTGATAGAGTCCTTAAATTACACATTCCCCAAGATCTTTCGCAACGGAGCGGATACCCTGGAGGTATACCCAGGTGGTGAGAGTTTTTAATGATGAATGCCGCCTTCATGAAGATGTCCTTGATAGTGGGGAGAGTTCAATGGTTAATTTTTTATTGTCAAAGTGCACCTGTATGATACGACCTTGGTATTTGTCTACTCCCAACAGCCATTAAATACAGAAAGACCATGGGTGTTGATGAAAAGAAACACATCAACTCCCCCCCCCCCACCCGAACCGGCACGAAAAAGCAGTCGTGGCAGCGCAGCACGGAAGCTGCGACCTTCCAGACCTGGAGTTACTTTAATTTTTTAATTTAATTTTGAGGCACAATTTTTGATTAGGGCACATGGATAACAGAGCGACTATCTACCATCTCCAGATACTGCTACAGTACAGAGATCGCCCAAAAAAACAAACCTTCATGAAGATCTGCAGAATAAATTACGCGACCTCGGCTTGCTGAGGGGATCGGGCCTACAGTCCTCGGAGTCGCCTGATGCTGGTGGCCCGAGGTGGGGACGTTGTAAGCGATGTGGGAAGAAGCGGAAGCGAGGTTAGCGGGCAGCGGTCCGTGCCAGGCAAAAAGCAAACCCTAGCCGGCCGGCTCTCCCGTCCATTCTGCTCTCCAATGTCCACTCCCTGGTCAATAAATTGGACTACATGACTTCAACGAAATACTCGGCGGGAGTACAGAGTCTGCTATGCGTAAGTTTTCACAAAGACATGGCTCACTGATGGAGTTGCGGACGCCGCCATTCAGCTGGATGGGCTCGCCTTGTTTCGAGAGGACAGGGATGCTGCTCTGTCCGGTAAGACTAGCGGTGGTGGCTTGTGTGTTTACATCAATACGGAAAGGTGCAAGAGATCTGTGCTGGTTTCCAGACACTGCTCATCGTCAGTGGAGTTTGTGGCTGTTAGTTGCAGACCATTTTATTTACCACGGGAATTCACTACTGTCCTGATATTCGGTGTCTACATTCCCCCCAGCGCTGATGCTAAGGAGGTGCTCTGTGAACTGCACAGGGCTATTAGCGAACTGCATAACACACATCCTGATGGTCTGTTTATTGTCGACGGAGATTTTAACCACGCGAACTTCAAGTCAGTGCTGACATATACCATCAGTATGCGGACTTTGCAACGTGAGGTAGAACACGTTGGTCCTTGTTTACACAAACATAACCGACGCGTACAGGGCAGAGCCCCGTCCTCAACTCGGTTACTCAGACCATGTCTCTGTTATGCTAATCCCAGCATACAGACCGCTCGTCAGGCGCTCCAGACCAGTTCAGAAGCAGGTGAAAACCTGGCCAGCAGGAGCCATCTTCGCTCTTCAAGACTGCTTTGAGCACACTGACTGGCACATGTTCAGGAAGAATGCAACCGATGGCGACTCTACCAACTCAGAGGAATACACGGCATCAGTGACCAGCGACATCAGCAAGTGTATTGATGATGTCACTGCATCCAAGACCATCACTACACGCACTAACAAGAAGCTATGGATGACCGCGGAGGTACATGCGCTGCTGAGGACCTGTGACCCCGCCTTCAGAGCAGGCAACAAGGCAGCCCTAGCAACAGCGAGGGCCAAACTGTCCCAGGCCATCAGAGAGGCAAAGCGTGCACACGCCCAACGAATCCACAGCCACTTCCAGGACAGCGGTGACACGCGTGCATGTGGGAGGGCATTCAGGACATCACCAGCTACAGGACAACATCACCTGACTGTGTGCGTGATGCCTCCCTGCCAGATGCGCTGAACAACTTCTACCCTCGTTTTGAGGCGCAAAATGACATGGCGGCGAGTAAGTCCACCCCTCTTCCAAATGACCAAGTGCTGTGTCTCACCGTGGTCAATGTGAGGAGAGCCCTGTGCAGGGTCAACCCACGGAAGACTGTTGGACCAGACAATATTCCTGGCTTGGTGATTAGAAGGTGTGCAGATCAGTTAGCAGTTGTTTTCACTGACATCTTCAACATCTCCCTGAGCAGCGCCGTCGTTCCAAAGTGCTTCAAGGCCGCCACCATCGTCCCCGTGCCGAAGAAGTCTTCAGTGTCCTGCCTAAATGACTACCGTCCCTTTGCACTTACATCCATCATCATGAAGTATTTCGAGAGGCTCAGCATGAGGCATAATCAAGATCCTGCTGCCCCCCTGGACTGGACTCCCTGCAGTTCGTGTATCGTCCCAACCATTCAACAGACGACGCCGTTGCCATCACCCTCCACCTGGCCCAAACCCACCTGGACAAAAAAGACACTTGCGTTCGGATGCTGTTCAGAGACTTCAGTTCAGCATTCAACACAATCATTCCTCAGAAACTGATTGGAAAGCTGAGCCTACTGGGCCTGAACCTGAGCCTGATATCCAGTATCCTCTGCAACTGGATACTAAACTTCCTGACTGGGAGACCTCAGTCAGTCCGGATCGGGAGCAGCATCTCCAACACCATCACACTGAGCATGGGGCCCCCAGGGCTGTGTGCTCAGTCCACTGCTGTTCACTGTGCTGACCCACGACTGTGCAGCAACATACAGCCCGAACCATATCATTAAGTTCACCAATGACATGACCGTGGTGGGTCTCATCAGCAAGAACGACGAGTCAGCATACAGAGAAGAGGTGGAGCGGCTAACGGACTGGTGCAGAGCCATCAACCTGTCTCTGAATGTGAACAAAAGTGATGGTCGTTGACTTCAGGAGGGCACGGAGCGACCACTCCCCACTGAACATCGACGGCTCCTCGGTAGAGATCGTAAAGAGCACCAAATTTTTGGTGTTCACCTGGCGGAGCATCTCACCTGGTCCCGCTCCATAGCAAAGAAAGCACAGCAGCGTCTCTGCTTTCTGTGAAGGCTGAGGGAAGTCCATCTCCCACCCCACATCCTCACCACATTCTACAGAGGTTGTACTGAGAGCATACTGAGCAGCTGTATCACTGCCTGGTTCGGACATTTTTCCATCTCGGATTGCAAGACCTTGCAGCGGATAGTGAGGTCAGCTGAGAAGCTCATTGGGATCTCTCTTCCCGCCATTACAGATATTTACACCACACGCTGCATCCGCAAAACAAACAGCATTATGAAGGACCCCACGCACCCCTCATACAATCTCTTCTCCCTCCTGCCGTCTGGGAAAAGCCTCCGAAGCATTTGGGCTCCCACGACCAGACAATGTAACAGTTTCTTCCCCCAAGCTATCAGACTCCTCAATACCCAGAGCCTGGACTGACACCTTACTGCCCTATTGTCCTGTTTATTATTTATTGTAATGCCTGCACTGTTCTCTGTACTTTATGCAGACCTGGGTAGGTCTGTAGTCTAGTATAGTTTTTCTGATGTTTTACGTAGTTCAGTGCAGTTTTTGTATTGTTTCATGTAGCACCAGGGTCCTGAAAAAACGTTATCTCGTTTTTACTGTGTACTGTACCAGCAGTTATGGTCGAAATTAAAAGAAAAAGTGAATTGACTTGACTTGAAAGAAAAGAAACAAAACTCGCAGACCCCAAAATCACCTCTCGTCCGCAGTAAAAAACACAGCCCCAATAACAACCAAAGTCCCCTTACACATAAAGTTTTGAACCCTCACTCGCAGAAAAGAACAAGGACAGTGGCACCAAATTCCCCCAACACTGCCTCTTACACACAAATGTTAACAGGTCAGCCCCCTCCGCCAATCGGCCACAAGAAAGAAACACCGAAAAACTGAAGGAAATCAATGCGAAATACAGAATATGGAAAATGGAAAAGGGGAATTTAGCCGAGCGTAGGTGTTTGGCGAAGCGGTCTCACTGATATACAGGAGGCCATACCGGGAGCACCGGACACAGTATATGACGCCAACAGACTCAAAGGTGAAGCGACGTCTCACCTATGCTCCGTCCCCCACATGAAATGGGATTTCCCAGTGGCCAACTATTACTTTTTTTTGTAATTTATTTTTATTCATCAAACAAACATTTCCATAAGATGTATTCCAGATACTGTACATATATATCATATAATCATATTTGTCACAAATCTCCACATTAAAATTATCTGAGGTATGCATTTATAGAAAGGAGAGGAGAGAAAGAACTATCGAAATAAGAAAACTATGTACAAAGTAGGGAGTGATTTTTTTTTTCACAACATATTCATTGAGTTGTGAGAATAAAATCAGGCCTATGCGGTTTGTGACGGGGCCCTGAATTACCCCTGTGACTGTGCTTTTGAAAAGAGAGGAGTTGTTGTTCAATACCGGGCATCTTGTTATTAATGGAGAGAGAGAGGCAAAGACTGCCTGGAGATGGTGTTATGGTTTCTTTGCAAGCTTGTTTTCAATATACAAGGGCATTGCCTGCTTGTGAGTTTTTGCAGGGAGAGAGAGCAACGTGCAGCTCATGAATCGCCATGGTGACCGAGGGCGACGTTATTTGATGGACAGCTGGTGTTCAGCATGGTAGGATAAGTAGGAGGTCCGCTGATGGACCGACAGACAAATGGTTTTGGACACTGGATGAGCTTTGTTGTGCCCACAGAAAAGGTGGGTTTTGGAAGATCGATCAGGAGAATCGATCAGTGGCTCTCGCAGTGTGAAAAGTGTGTGACCGGTGGGGAGTTATTCGTGTGTCCAACACTCGCCTAGGCTAATAATTCTACCACAGAAGAACGGTCCCCTTTGTTGTGGCCACAGTCGGTGACTTCGGAGGACAATGGGACTTTGATCGACGGCGTCAGCTTAAAACTCTCCCTCTCTCTCTCCCCCCATCACTACTGGACTCAATACAACGAACTGAACTGAACCTTACTCATCATCCTAAGACTGTATCCATTTACCCCTAGGCTTGAAGAAGCTTGGGTTTCCTATTTTCACACACACACACACACACACACACACACACACACACACACACACACACACAAACGCACACACACACATAAAATCATTGCTAACCTGTTTGATATATCTGCATTTATATCACTGTATTGCGTAGTTACTAATAAATATCATTAGTTTATCGCAATACCAGACTCCACGTTGTTTTCTATTTCTGCTGGTTCTTTCATCCGTCACGGGATACGTGACAAAATTGGGGCCTGCGTCCGCGATATGAACAAATTGGTTGGGGGGCTTGTTTAAATTGATTGGGGACAATCCCTTTTGATTTGGATGTGTGGAAAAACAGCAGAAATGGATGTTGAAAATTTTCTGGCAAGCCAGACCCTGTGGGCTTAAAGAAAGCTAAAAAGAATGAGTTGTGGGAAGGTGTTAATACATTGAAACTTGGCGAGGCACAGAAGGATATGACGAAGGTGGAACTCCGAAGGATAATAGTGGAGCACTATATTTCTACGAAACAATTTAGTGAGGAATAGTTAAAAACTTTTCCGTTAGGTAAAGAGGAGATCCAGTTGCGACTGGAACAAATGAAGTTAGAGAGACTTAAATTGGAGAGAAAAGAGGCAGAACAACAAAGGCAGTTCCAGAGAGAGAAATGGCAACTTGAGGACCGCGTGGCAGACCGTGGGGAGAAATTTATGTACTTCAATCGCTGGTATACCTCGCAAGGGATAACTAAGGGCTTGGACAGCTTGAAAGAGCTGGCCTTAATTGAAGACTTTAAGAGGTGCAGTCCAGATGATGTAAGGGCATACCGAGATGAAAAGGATATCACTACCTTGCGGGAGTCTGCTAGGTTAGCAGACGAGGTTGTTTTAAACCGCAAGGTTGAGTTTACTCCGGTTGGGAGTTTCCCAGACAGTAGCTGGGAGGATCAAGGGAACCTGGAATTTGAAACTTGGACTGGAATTGAAAGCCTGGGAGAGGCAGCTCTTCCGATTGCCTGTGTTCAGGTTGTTGAAGCTCCTGTGAATTTCCAGGGTGTTGAACCTTGTGTTGAAACTCAGTTGAGGTCTGAGGCGTTTGACGCGGCTGAAAAGGAATGCAGTATTTTTTTTGTGCCAGATGGACTTGGTTCAATGAATGAAGGGTTAACCTTGCTGCCAGTGGAAATTGAGGATTCTCAGTCAGAATCCTAGAATGTTAGAAGTGTGTTCTAAAAGCTGATGATGAGTTGAAAGCTGGCGATGTGATTTTCATTGGAAATATGGGGAAGGTGTTGTTTTAGGATTTTTAAACAAAGAACTTGCGAAGTTTGGACTGGTTTCGCGACCTTTGGCCCTGCTTGCAGGACAAAGGCCTGTTTAAAAAAGTATGTGAAACTTTGTTGAATTTTGTTTTCGCATCTGGAAGTAAACAGCTGCAAAGCTGTTTTTTACGATTGCTATGCGAAGAGAAAAAGATTGTTTTGGTTTTGAGAGACCACCTGACTGGGTTATAATGGAGACAAATCGAAGTAAAAGTCGAAGAAACAGAATCGATGGGTTGTTTGGAAATTTTCAAAATGTGAACATGGTCTTCGTAAACTTAGTGATGGTACTGAGTTTGTTAAACATAAGAGATAGATTGGCACCTATCCAGGGTAAAGTTTATTCAGCAGTACAGCTAAGAAGCAATCTTGTGGCTGATGACACACACACACAGATACTGATGTGAACATCACATGCGCAGTGACTCGAAGCATGTTTAAAAAGGCTGCTGATGCAGTTAGCAAAGACAGGGTCTTAATTTGTGGGAATTTGTCAGAGACTTTCCCACCTTCCATGTTACATCAAGATTTGGGTAGTCAGGAGGATGAGAAAGGTTTGTCCTTTCCAGGGATGAATTTATAGCAGGGCAAAGTCGAGATTCTGAAATTTCTGCGTTAAAAGAGACAGCTCTCCCAGGAAAGGTTGTTCAGAGAGACTCAGTAGGATATCACCTTAAGAATGGGGTGTTACTGAGAAAGTGGAGACCACTTACTGTGCCTGCAAGTGAGGATTGGGTCATTGAACATCAAGTTGTGGTCCCGGAAGTTCACAGGACTGAGATCTTAAACATGGCTCATAGTATGCCTTTAGGTGGACTCTTTGGAGTGATGAAGACAGTAAACAGGATTATGAAGGAATTCTACCGGCCTAATTTAAGAAAGGAGGTTGTGAGCTCTTGCAAGACAGTGGTAAAAACCCTTATTAAATTTTTCACAAGGTAGGTCTACCTGAAGACATCTATTCTGACCAGGGTAGTAACGATACTTTGAGAACATTCCAGGGGATAGTTAAAGAGTTGAGAGCTAAGCACGTTGGGTCACCTTTGACCCTACTCAGAGTGCAATGGTCAGATCAGAATGGAAGTATAAGCGTGCTTAGTTATGTTTATGAATTCAGCGACAAACTTAACAAGACGTGTGACCTTGAGGCAGAATTTGAAGCACTCTTAGATAAGCATGAAACATGGGTATAACAGAAGAGCGGGGCGACCAGAGATATTGTGCTGCACAAAGGGTTTTAAAGCTGTTACCCTCTCCTTACCAACTTCCTTCCAGCGATAATTGAGCAAATTGATTGTTTGAATGATGTTATTAGTACTTCTGATCGATGGAGAAAGGCTGCACAGCTCGTCCACGTAGATATGATCAAGGGTTATCATGACCCCGAACCCACACCTGTGAGTACCGTTATGACAACAGAAGAGATAGGGCTGCCTGGTACTGGAATACTAGAACTCCCTGTAGTCTCCACAAGACTCAGAAGTTCTGATGTTTTGAAAAAATCTTGGTGGGAAGATTTAACATTTGCAGTCAAGGCAACTAAAACAACTGAAGAGCTTAATTAACAAGTATAAAGATGTATTCCCTGACATTTCAAGGCCGAGTACAGCTGCGGTGCATGACATAATTGTAGATGAAGTTGATCCCATTAAGCAGCACCCTTACAGAATGAACCAAGACAAAAATAAAACGGTTGAACAAGAAATTGGATACATGCTAACAGCCAGCATGATTAGGCCAACCACTTCAGACTGGCCGTCACCGTGGGTGATTGTCCCTAAACCGGATGGAGGAATGAGATTCTGCACTGATTACAGGAAAGTTAATGCAGCAACTAAGACAGATGCTATCCCATCCCAAGAGTGAATGACTGTATTGATAGAGTGGGGAAGGCTAAATGCCTTACAAGGATTGATCTATTGAAAGGTTACTGGTGTGTTCCTTTAACTGAAAGGGCTAAAGAAATATCTGCATTTGTTACACCATCTGGATTGTATGAGTACAATGTTTTACCCTTCGGGATTAAAAATACTCCAGGGACATTTCAAAGAATGATCAATTCTGTGATTAGAGGTTTGGAAAACATAGGGGCTTATATCGATGATTTAGTGGTCTGGAAATGACACGTGGGATGAGTATATTGCAGTTGTAGAAAAAATTGTTTGAACGGCTGTCCAAGGCAAATCTCACTGTACACCTCGCCAAAAGTGAGCTTGGCCATGCCACAGTTACTTATCTGGGCTATGTAATAGGCCAGGGCCAACTGGCTGTGTACAGGCCAAGGTTCAAGCTATTGCTGAGGTTCATGTTCCGACTGGCAAGAAAGCTTTGAGAAGGTTTTTGGGAATGGTTGAGTATTACCGAAAGTTTTGTACGAACTTCGCAGACATCGCTCTCCCCCCTAACGAACGCCTAGGGAAGAGTGAAAGATTTATATGGAATGACCTTTGCCAGGAGGCATTTGAACGTCTGAAAACCATCATGTGTTATCATCCTGTGCTCCAAGCACATGAGTTTTCAAAACCATTCTCTGTAGCAACAGACGCTAGTGATGAAGCTGCTGGGGCAGTACTGTTACAGAAGGGTGTGGATGACATTGAATATCCAGTAGCTTACTTCGCAAAGAAATTTAATGTGCATCAGAAAAACAATTCCACTGTTGAAAAGGAGTTGCTATCACTTGTTCTGGCTTTACAACATTTTGAAGCCTATGTTTGTCCTGCCCAGAGACCACTGGTGGTTTACACGGATCACAATCCGTTGGTCTTTCTAACTAAAATGAAGGATAAGAATAGAAAGTTATTAAACTGGAGTCTGATATTGCAAGAGTATGACTTAAAAATCAACCATGTGAAAGGAACTGACAACATTATAGCTGATTGTTTATACAGAAGTTAAGTTAGAAATGGTACCCGTTTTTGCTCTGTTATCTGATGATTATATATGTATTGTTTCAAAATCTGTAATTTACATTTAAACTAAAAATTTTGCCTTCGTCAAACTTTTTCTTAGAAGGAAGGGGATGTGACGGGGCCCTGAATTACCCCAGTGAGCTGTGTTTTTGAAAAAAAGAGAGGGAGTTCTTGTTCAACGCCGGACATCTTGTTATTAATGGAGAGAGAGGCAAAGACTGCCTGGAGATGATGTTATGGTTTCTCTGCAAGCTTGTTTTGAACATACAAGGACATTGCCTGCTTGTGAGTTTTTTGCAGAGAAAGAGCAAAGAGCAGCTCATGGGTCTCCATGGACAGTTATTTGATGGACAGCTGGTGTTCAGCATGGGAAGATAAACAGGAGGTCCGCCGATGGACCTACAGACACATGGTTTTGGACACGGGTGAGCTTTGCTGTGCCCACAGATAAGGTGGGTTTTGGAGGATCGATCAGGAGAATCGATCAGTGGCTCTCGCAGTGTGAAAAGGATGTGACCGGTGGGGAGTTATTCGTGTGTCCAACCTCACCTGGGTTAATAATTCCACCACAGAAGAACGGCTCCCTTTGTTGTGGTCGTAGTCGGCGACATTCAATGGATTTCGGAGGACAATGGGACTTTGATCGACGGCGTCAGCTTACCTGAAGACTCAAAGTACTCCCCCTCACTCTCCCCATCACTACTCGGTTCAATACCACGAACTGAACTGAAGCTTACTCATCATCGTAAGACTGTATCCATTTATCCCTAGGCTTGAAGAAGCTTGGGTTTCCTAAGTCCACACACACACACACACACACACACACACACACACACACACACGCACGCACGCACACATACACACACACACACACACACGCACGCACGCACACACACATACACACACACACACACACTCACATACACACACACACACGCACACACACACACACTCACATACACACACACACTCACGTACACACACACACACACACACACACTCACACACACACACACTCACACACACACACACACACTCACATACACACACACACACACACACACACACACACACACACACACACACACACACACACACACACACACACACAAACATAAAATCATTGGTAACCTGTTTGATACATCTGCATTTATATTACTGTATTGCGTAGTTATTAATAAATAGCATTAGTTTATCGCAATACCAGACTCCACGGTGTTTTCTATTTCTGCAGTTTCTTTCCCCGTCACGGGGTACATAGTTAAACCATTTTTCCCAGTATGAATCAAATTGTTCCAACTTATGATTAACAGATGCTGTTATTTTCTCCATTTTGTAAATGTCTATTGTAATTTTAATCCATACATTTAAAGTTGGATTCTCCTGTGATAGCTATTTCCTGGTAAGGGCCTTTCTACCAGCCACCAGCAATATATTCATTAAATATTTATCTTCTTTCAACCATTCTTGAGGTATATAACCAAAATATGTGGTCTTACTCTCTAAGGGTATTTCACACTTAAAGATGTATTGCAGGGCATTATATATCC
Source organism: Hypanus sabinus (assembly GCF_030144855.1). NCBI lineage: Eukaryota > Metazoa > Chordata > Chondrichthyes > Myliobatiformes > Dasyatidae > Hypanus > Hypanus sabinus. The sequence goes on along the minus strand of NC_082729.1, from coordinate 35,242,445 downwards.
CACTCGAATGGTCTTTGACAACGGGGCATTCCCAGAAAATATGATAATGGTTTGCATTTTGATTTCCACTACTTCTCTAGCAAACAGGGATTTTACTATCATAATGGGATTTCTGTGAGGGTGTAATAAAATATCTGATCAAGTTTTTCTACCCGAACTCTCTCCATTTCTGTGAACTGGTACACTTCCATTGATACCTCCATATTATTGTCCACACTTCCTTAGATATTATTATCGCTCCTTCCTTCTCCCATTTTGTTTTAATGTATGAAGTCGAATGTGTTTTAAGATTTGACAAACCCTGATACACGTTTTCAATGATTCTACTACCATTATCTGAATTATATGCTTTTCTCAATAGCTCTATCAGACATGTACTTGCGTTGGTTAATTTTTAACCGTCCTATTAACATACTGTCGCATCTGTAAATACCGATAAAAGTCTTGCTTTTCTAACAAGTGTTTCTCTTTGAGCATTTCAAATCAGAATAGTGTTCCTTCTTTCATTATATTGCAAATAGCTTTTATTCTTTTAGCTGTCCAGTCCTTAAATCTAGCATCCAGTTTATTCGGTGTAAAATCTGAGTCATATGCACACCATTTAAGAATTGCAATGTCTCTCTCTAGCTTATATTCTTTTAGAATAGTTTTCCATATTTTTAGAGTCCATTTCACCTACGGGTTATCAGTAGTATTTACGTAACTTTATAGGTTGTTATTAGCCAAAATTGCCTGTATGGGGATGGAACGTATCGTCTGCTCAGTGTTTCCATTGAGCGTCATATGATGGGATAAACCAGCATTTCACAGCTCTCAACTGTAAAATAATAATATCTAAGAGAAGGTAGGCCCCATCACCCGTTTTCCTTGGCTAATTTCAAAGTTTTGAGACGAACTCTAGGCCTTTTGCCTTGCCATATATATCTTGAGAGCATCTTGTTCCATTCATTAAATTGATTTTGGTTAGTCTGTATTGGTAGTCTGGGCAGTGTATTCATTTTAATGGATTCAATCCTTGAACTGAGACCAAGAAAAGGAATTTGGTTCCACCGTGTTATATCTGTTCTATATAGGCTGATAATTGCATTCTGGTAATTTTGCCAAATCGTTTGGTATAATGATGCCCAAATATTTGACAAACTCTGTTTGCCATGCCCAGGGATATCTACTTACATTTTCTCTTGGTGAGCTATAGTAATATGAAAGTAATTGGATTTTATCTATGTTGATCTTGTATCCTGATAATTGGCCATATTGCTCAAAGGATTGTATGAATTTAGGTAAAGAGTATGTTGGTTGCCCGAGATAGATGAAAATGTCATCCGCATAACAGGACAATATGTGCTCTGTCCCTTTAATAGTAATTCCCCGGATATCTTCATTTTGTCTGATGTATTGAGCTAATGGTGCCAGATATAATGCGAAGAGTAGCGGTGACCATGTACAACCTGTCTCGAGTGGCCACCCATTTTAATTCTATTTTGCATTTCCATTCTGATATGCCAGTCTATGGCCTCCTGTACTGTCGCGATCAGGGCACACACAGGTTGGAGGAATACCTTACATTCCGTCTAGGTAACCTCCAGCCTGATGTCATCCCTCAACTACCCCCTGCCCCCTTATGGTAATGAACCCACTCTTCACCATTACCCATTCCTTTTTCCTTCTCTCACCAACCAATCGCCTCACTCTGATGTCCCCTCTTTTCTTTCTTCCATTGCCTTCTCTCCTCTCCTATCAGACTCCTCCCTTCGCCAGCCCTGTGTCTCATTCACCTATCATTTCTGCCTCTCCCGGTTTCCCCTATCACCTTGTGATTCTCTCTCCGCACGCCCACTCTTCATCTTTTTTTTTTCTACCCAGTCCTGCCGAAGGGTCTGACCGCAAAACTTCGTCGGCTGTTTTTTTTCCATAGATGCAGCCTGTCATGCTGAGTTCCTCTAGCAGTTTGTGTGCGTTGCTAGGATGTTTCGCATGGTGGGGGAGTCTTGGACAAGAGGGCACAGCCTCAGGGTAGAAGGACATTCATTTAAAATAGAGATGCGGAGAAATGTTTTCAGCCGGAAAGTGATGAAGTTTTGGAACTTATTACCACAGGCAGCTGTGGAGGCCAGGTGGTGCATTTAGGTCAGAGCTTGATAGGTTCTTGATTGGACACGACATCAAAGGTTACGGGGAGAAGGCCGGGGAGTGGGGCTGAGGAGGGAAAAAAAGGATCAGCATGATTGAATAGTGGAGCAGACTTGATGGGCCTAATTCTGCTCCTATGTCTTATCATCTGGTCTTCAAATCACCACAGATCCTGGCAAGTTCAAATCCCTTGAGTCGAAAGACCGCTGCTGTTGCTCACAGGCTGCACTCAACCTTGGTCGAATGCCTTCAGCCTCCATATCATCTAGCTCACTGTCCACTTTGAAATGGATGGTATAAGGAATCAGACTGGATTTGTAAAACTTGGCTGTGGCATTTTCATTCAACACTATTTTACCTTTGACATGTTTGCATTTCCCAATGGTATCCTTGAACACCGCTGTGGCATCGTTCAGTGATTTTCAGTTGTTGGGAATGTGGCATGCAAGTTAATTGATGGTACAATATGGTACATGTCCTCAAAATATATGCAGTCTAAAAGAGCATAAACGTGAATTTTCTTTAAAATATATGCACGGAAGTTTTATTAAAACTGCTAAAAGTTTAAGACTGGCAGGTATTGCTGTTTCAAAGGCAAATAAAGAATGAACTGAGATCTTATCTCTTGTGTGCTTCATATTGAAGGAAGTGGTCTGCAATAGATACACAGGAGAATACTGCACCTCTAGAGGGCGCCAATCTTTCAAATACAGCGGAATTATGGACGGAATTAACAACGACTTTGTTCCCTGGATTCAACTTTGGCATGGTCATAGAAGGTGGGGCGTGGGTGGGAGTTATTCTGACTATAATTCAGCGACCAGCGGCTTTCCGCACAGAACAGTGCTGGTAATTTTAGTTGTGATATATATCAATAACATGGAATGATATGCAAATAGGTGGGTTATCAGGTTTGTAAACGACACATGGGTTTGCTTGAGGTGTGCACAGTGAAGATGTCTATGAAAGGATCCAGCAAATATTGGGCCAATGTCCTCGGCATGCTAGATTTTTTATGAGTGGTTTAAGATGGCATTTTCTCCAGAGGGATTTGTTCACAACACCTGCGAGGCCATCTGGGATTATCTGGGATTATCTGGAGAAACAGAAATCAAGCGAGACAGCCAAGTACTGTGGCAAGTTCTCCAAGATATTTGGGACAACCTACCAGCCTATATTCTTATAAAACACCAGGACAGGTGGAAGTAAGAGAAGTGATGGAGCTTTAAAGCAGAGTGTGGTAACAGCAAATATTGATTTAATTTCGATTTTTTTTTACTATTTCCTGCTCTTTATGGTATTATTTTGATACTTAGAAACTTTACAACTCATTAAGCTGCTTTATTAGGTACACCTGCATACCTGCTCGTTAATGCAAAGATCTAATCATATGGCAGCAACGCAATGCATGAAAACATGCAGACATGGTCAAGAGATTCAGTTGTTGTTCAGACCAAACATCAGAATGGGGAAGAAGCGTGATCTAAGTGACTCTAACCGCGGAAGATAGTTCACACCAGTCAGATTGTTTTATGTATTTTAAAAAGTGTTGATTTAATGGGATTTTCACGCACGACAGTCTGTTCAGAGTTTACAAAGAAGGGTGCGATAAAAATCATCCTGTTCTATGGGTGAAAATGACTTGTAAGGAAAGAGATCATAGGAACATGGAGACTACTTGGTGAAAGAGGTGTATACAGTTCTGGTCGCCCATTGCAGGAAAGATGTCGAGGGTTTGCAGAGGGTGCAGAGGAGATTTACCAGAATGCTGACCATATTAGAGAGCATCGTCGACTACGAGAGGTTGAACACACTTGGGTTATTTTCACTGGGGTTGCGGGATGAGGTTTAGAAGATCATGAAAGGCATGGATATTCAGTATGTTTCCTGGTGTTGAAATGTCCAACACCAGAGGACGTCCATTAAAAGTGAGAAGGCGTAATTCCGAAGGAGATACAAAGGCTATGTTATTGACACAGACAGTTATCTGTTCCTGGTATACCCTGCGTGGAATGGTGGTGAGAGTAGATAGGTTAGAGATCTTTAAGAGACGTTTAGATAGGTAGAATGGGCATAGAGGAAGGATATCCTCGTTGTGTAGGCAGAAGGGATTAGGTTAATTCACTAAGTATCGACTGATTAAACTGATACAGTACATTGTTGGACTAATGGTCTATGTTCTATGTTCTGAGAGATTAAAATAATAGTGTAGGAATGCCTTCACTGCGGAACACAATTGGATCCGACTGTCCACTGCGTCTGTAGTCAAGGGATAGCGGTTGGATATCTGGCCCGGAGGAACTCCCTCAGACATTCGTATTTGAGGTGAGGTTGAGGATCTGGATCTGTGTCTCTAATTCCAACCTCTGCTCGGCGAAGGCCAGACGGAGCGAGGCGAGGAAGGAGCGACTGAAGATCTGACGGAATTTGCCGCTAACGAAGACGTAGAGAAAGGGGTTGAGGGCACTGTTCAAGCAGGCCAGGGCTACAGTGAATAACGACCAGGCCCGGCTGAACGATGTGGAGAAGGTTAATACGAGTTCGTTGACCATGTAGGGGGTCCAACAGATCATGAATGTGACGACAACGGTGATGATGAGGCGGATAGGTTTCTTAGATTTCGCGAAACTGTCCCCTTGCAGCCTGTAGCCAGCCAGGGAGTAGCAGGTGATCATAATTACAAAGGGAAGGCTGAAGATGAAAACAAACCAAAATGGCTCCAACACGGTCAATGCCTTCTTCAAATCCCGAATCAGGAGGGCGGGCAGGCACATGAAGAAGGCTAGGATCCAGGCTCCGAAGCAGGCCGCACGCATCCATGTGAGCCTCACATGTTGCTGGAACCAAATGGGCCGGGTAATCGCCAGGCAGCGGCATATGCTGATCAGACATAACAGGTATATGCTGGTGGATGTGTTAATGATCATCAGGATTCCAATAAACTTCCCGGAAAAGTAGTGTTTGTACCCAGAGTAGGTCAGGGAGATGTTGGCTATGCGGAAGGGAAGAGACAGGCAAAAGATCAGGTCACTCACAACCAGACTCAGGAAACACACCGTGTGGACCTTACTCTTCATCTTGAAGCCCAGCACCCAGATAACTGCGCCGTTGCCCGGGACCCCCAATAGGAAGGTGAGGGCGAAGATGACGATTGAAAAGACGGAAGGTGCTCCCCACTCGTTTCTGTTTCCATCGGCCGTAGAATTGTGGGAGGAGAGATTCTCAGCGAGCGTCGAATTGGACATTCCGGAGAACGACATTGCCGGATCTGGTGGAGGAGGTATTGTGGAAGTGAGATGGGTGCAGAATGGAGAGGCGGCGAATGGAGGAGGAGAGGCGAGAGTGAAAGAGAGGAAAGGGAGTGGAGATGGTGTGTAACACGGAACAGAAACCTGACACATCACAACGGCAGTCTGCTGCAGCACAGAGACCACAGTCGTCTCGTATTCCAAGCCACTGGACCCTGACCGCACCCTCTCCCGGCATGTCACTGATCTGTCAACGACCGTGTGATGTATGCCCGTGCATTGGCTTCCCCACGCTAGACAAAGTCTCGCGCGGCCGATGTCCATTAAGGGATTGCACCCTAACACTGCTGTTATGTGGGTCCTGGATCGGCCTCTACAGCCAGCCGAGGACCCACGGATGACAATCCCATAGAAGAACATTATACTGGACTAGAGCGATCAAGCTATTACCGCCAATAATACTGGCTCCCGTGACCGTGCGGGACTCCCCTGGGTACTCTGCTTCCCTCGTATATTCCAAAAACGTTGTGCTACTTTGGTTAACTGACCTCTGTGAACTTTCCTGTGGTTAACCAGGTGGGTTGATAGGCAGTGCGGCTCGTTGGGCCGGAAGGAACTATTACTAAGCAGTACTTTATTAATTTGATGCATTGCACTGTCATCAAACACATTTCATAACTTATGTGAGTGACGATAAACCTGATTCTGATATTGATCTCTGTTGTGGACTGAGACTGATAAGGGGGCTGGGAGAAGGGAATCATGTTTGGGAAAAGGGGAAGTGAAATAGGAGGAAGCAGGAAGTACCAGAAGGTCGTTCTGTAATAAACTGATTAGAATCTAATGACTTTCCATGGTGTCTCCGGTCAGCGTGTGTCTGCCCCCGCTCCAGCAACTGCCCCCAACACCGACTCTGGCACTCCTTCTCTGGTACCTGTCGCACATCCCTCCCGTGGCGCTTCACCTTCGCCATTCCCAGCATCCTTTGCTTACGCCCGACGCTCTCCAGTCTACGTTGACAAATATAGTACTGTGCAAAAGTCGAAGTCACTCTCAATACAGAAATGTGCCCAGGACGTTTGCAGAGTCCTGAAAGAACACAGAACAATCCAGCACAGGAATAGCCCACAAGATTGTAGCGAACCAATTAAATTAGTATTCGCATGGCCTACGTAACTAAGGTTGTCTGCTGACACAATGTCCATTTCTCTCACATTCATGTACCCATCCAAGCGGCTCTTAACAGTCTCAATGTATCTGCCTCCACCACCACTCTTACAGCGCATTCCAGCCAGCCACCGCTTTCTGTGAAAAAAATAACTTATCCTTCACGTCTCATTTGACTTTACCCCTCTCACCTCTACGGCACGCCCTCTGGTACTGGCCATTTCAACAGTAGGGAAATAAAGATTGTCTGTCTACTCCATCACTGCCTCTCATCACCTTATAAACGACTTCTACACCATTACTACCATCACTAACACTACTAATATTACTACTATTACAATTGCTAAAAGTAGACTACAGAAACAGGTCCTTGATCTATCATAACATGCCCACCATTTCCCCATTTACACCAATCCATCTTGCAACCCTCCGGAACCGTGACTGCGTATGTCTCATCTATTCACGTGCCTGTGTAAATATCTCTTAAACGTACTGATTGCAGCTGATGTTTGTCACCTCCTCTGGCAGCCACGTTCAATCCGTCAGTTCATGATGGACGGCATGGTAGCGCAGTGATTAACATCACTCTGCTGCAGCGCCAACAAACCGGGTTCAATTCCTGCCGCGGTCTGCAAGGAGTTTAGAATTTGTCCCCACTATTGTGTGGGTTTCTTCTGGGTGCTCCAGTTTCCTCACAGGTAAGATTATAATTTCATAAGATATAGGAGCAGAATTAGTCCTTTTGGCTTATCTAGTCTGTTCTGCCATATTCCTTTTCAGCCCCAATCTCTTGCTTTCCCCTTGTTTCCGAGCATGCCCTGCCCAGTCAAGGATCAAGCACCTCCGTCTTAAAAATACAGTGACATGCAGCTCCCCGTGGCAATGAATCCCACAGATTCACGACTCTCTTGCTTCTGAAATTAATCAGAATCTCCTTTCTCAAAGGACGGCCCTCCCTTCTGAGGCTCTTAGCCTCCCGGAACATAGAAAACATCTACTCCACATCGACTGCATCGAGGCCTTTCAACAGTCCACAGGTTTCAACGAAGTCAGCTCCCTTTCTGCTGAATTTCAGTGAGTAGAAGCCTAGGTCTTTAAAACGTCCCTAATATGATAACCCTGTCAAGCCCTGAAGGCTTCAGATTCTGGTAGGTTAATTGATCGCATGAGTGTAATTGGGCGGGGCGGTCTCTAGGGCCGGACGGACTTGTTACAGAGCTGAATCTCAAAATCGAACTGACAATTGAAACAAACGGAGAAAAACCCTATCCCTTATATTCAGCTTAAATCTCCTTTCCTCAGGATAAATATAAGCCTTCCTCATAAAGCTGCTCCTACCATGGGAAAGCGTTCTGTACACACTACCTCTGTACCTGTTATCGTAATTTATTTTGTCAGGTCATCGGTCAGCGTTTTTCGACCCCATGGAAAACAAGACCAGTCTCTGGAGTTCTCCTTATTGAACTGCATGTTAACAATCCCACTGTTCTGCCTTCATTGGATAACTGAGTTATCTCCAGAAAAACTTCCCGAAAGTAGGAAGGCCGGGTTTATTCCGCAACACAGCCACTCTGATGATCCCTGATCAGAGGCCACATTGCCAAATTAATATAAATCCCATGGAAATTCATCTCACCTTTCCCTGGAATCTCCGGCTCTGTCCCCGGTCCTCAGAAGTTTTGGATCCTTGCACTCAGAAGTGAAATTCCGCGGTGGGATTCCAGGTACATCAAGGAGTTGTGTCCTGTGCGGAATTTGGATGCTGATTTAGCAAAGGCGAGGTCTTAATCCCGAATAAACCGAAGAGATGTCCACCTCGGTAGAGACTCTCTGGGTTTGAAGTTCCAACACGTTCAATATGAGGAAGTTGAGCTGTTGACATCAGGAGATAATATTTTACTCAGAAAGCTGTGAAGAACAAAACATTTCCTTTTATTTTTGAGAAGTAAAGTAGATAAAGAGGCCACGTGATTAATTTCTGAAATTAACCCCATCTGGTCCATCTGGACACATCTACGTTTAGACCTTTGAAGTTCCCCAAAAGTTTCTCGCTGGGAATACCGACTTCACACACTTTATGCTGGTGTCTTCCATAATGAACACTGATGCAAAATACTTATTCACGTGCTCTGCCGTTTCCATATCCGCCATTAGTATTCTGTCCAGCACCTTTTTACAGCGGTCCATTATTACCTCTCTCGCTTCTCTTCAACACTTTACGTCTCGAAAGAAGCATGTAGAATTCATTCTTCTGGGGTGCATCACAACCTGGTATGGAAGTTGTCCTGTCCAAGACCGGAAGAAGCTGCAGAAGATCGTGAACATAGCCCAGCACATCACACAAATCAATGTTCCATCCTTCAACTCACTTAACACCGCACACTGTCGGAGCAGTGCTGCCAGGATAATCAAGGACAAGACCCACCCAGCCAACACATTTTTTGTCCCCACTTACCTCCGGGAGAAGGTTCAGGGGCATGAAGATTCGTACGGCCAAATTTGGGAACAGCTTCTTTCCAACTGTGATAAGACTGCTGAACAGATCCTGACCAGGATCTGGGGCCTACTTTCCAAATATCCGGACCTGACTGGCACTACCTTACTTTCCCTTTTCTATTTTCTAATTATGATTTATAATTTAAATTTTTATCGTATTTACTTTGATTTGTACTTCAGGGAGCGCGAAGCGCAGAAGCAAATATCACTGTGATGATTGTACGCTCTAGTATCAATAGTTTGGTGACAATAAAGTAAAGTATAAGGTATCCTCTTTAATATTATTGGCTAGGTTACCTTCCTATCCATCTTGAGCTTTTTAATGACTTTTTAGTTTTTCCAGTTGGTTTTTAAAAGCTTGCTTATACCCTAAATGACTAGCAATTCTGCTGTAATATATAGCCCACCTTTGGCTTTATGTTGGCTTTAACTTCTCTTATTGGCTACTATTGTTTCATTTTGCCTTTAGAATACTTCTCCCCGTTTGGGATCTATATATGCTGTGCCTTCCGAATTGCTTCGAGAAACTTCAGTCATTGCTGCTCTGCCATCGTCCCTTTCAGTGTTTTTTTTCCATTCAATTTTGGCCAACTCCTCCCTCATTACTCTAATTTCCTTTACTCTGCTGTCATCCTGATACATCTACGTTTAGCTTAACTTTATCAAGATAAATTCAACCATATTATGATCACTTTTCCCAATGGGTTCTTTTACCTTAAGCTTTCTACTAATTCCACGATTACTTCTGCCAGGGCTTCCTGCACTTGCAGTGCTTTAATTTTATCCGCAATGATTTTATTTCATTTGTTATTTTATCAACAGCGTACCGCTTCCTTTCTGTTTTCCTGCCTGACCTTTCGACACATTGTGTATCCTTGGACTTTTAAGCTCCCAGCTACAATCTTCATTCAGCCACGATTCAGTAATGCCCACACCATCATACATGCCAATCTGTAACTGAGCTGCAAAACAAGTCCATCTATCTGATTCCGTATGTTGTGAAAATATCCTTTGTTCACTCATTTCGATTTTATCCGCATTTAACTTTGTGACTCATCCTGTTGACTGCAATTTTCACTGTCATTAGCCTTTCCCTGCTTAGGAGCCTGACTACGCATTTTCTCTGTTTGGAAACCAACTGCCTCATATTCAGCACTATCACCCTTGTTCCCACTACCCTACCAAAAACATTCCCGAGAAACTTCAGCGAACCTGTCCACAAGGATATCGGAAGCTCTCGCGTTTGGGTGTAATCCGTTCTTTTTATACAGGCCATACCTTCCCCGGAGGAGATCACCGTGAACTCTAATTATGAAACCCTGCCTGATCCCTACACCAGCTCATCAGCCACACATTTACCTGGGAAGTCTTCCTGTCCTTACGATCACTGGCACATGCCACAGGCAGCAATCCAGAGATTACTATCCTGTTGGTCTTGATTCTCAGCTTTCTACCGAGCTCCCTAAAATCTCTTTAGGAATTCCACACTTTGTCTGCCTCGTTCAGTTCTGCCAATGCGTAGTAAGAATTCTGTCTGTTCACTCTCACCTTTGGGAATGCCATGGATCCGTTCAGAGACATCGCGGATCCTGGCACCAGGGAGGCAACATACCAGTCTGGGGTCATTACCGCGCCCAGAGAACATCATCTCCGTTTCTTTGACTGTCAGCACTGCAGTCGTCTTCACCTCTCTGCTCTGCGGAGGTACAGCACTCAGACCCGGTCACTGTGCGCCTCCCTCCCCCGGTAATTCGACACCGTCAACAGTATTTAAAGTTGTATACTTATTTTCGAGGAGAACAGCTGCAGGAGTACTGGCCGTGTATATCCCATCCTTGTCCTGACAGTTACCTGTCTCCTGAATTTTCGAGTTGATTACCTACGGGGAGCTCCTGTCTATCACATCACCATAAACTAATAAACTATCAGGAGTAAACAAACAAGTACAGAGAGAGAGGGAGGGAGAGAGAGAGAGAGAGAGAGAGAGAGAGAGAGAGAGAGAGAGAGAGAGAGAGAGAGAGAGAGAGAGAGAGAGAGAGAGAGAGAGAGAGAGAGAGAGAGAGAGAGAGAGGATAACTTATAAGATATACTTCTCCCAAGCCTGATCTCTCTGAAACCAATTATCCAAAGTCACTCTAAACACTGGCGGACTCAAAAGTATGGCCGCTCAGGTTGCACTTGAAGTATTGTCACTGGCTCTTTTTAATAAATTGCTCTTGCCGAATGGTCACTCCTCCCAACTGCTCAAACGTGCTCATTACACTGTTTCATTAAAATGGGCCCTTTTCTTTTTTTGTTATTTTCTTTACTAAGCCTTTACTCAAATTAGGGAATACAAAGATAAATCTTTTGATTGTGTGCGATGCGCTTTCTGTTATTTCGTGACACCATTGTGTAACAGAGTAGCGAATTACACAGCATTCAGAAACAAGAGATTTAGGGTAGGATCGCGCCTGAATCTCACGAGTTTGGCGGGGCTGGAGACTGACTTTCCTGACTTTCGCAGCCGAGGAAACCAGGGTGTTTCAAAAGTTTACTACAGGGTCAAATTCCAAAATACTGCACATCAGTAATTTCTGCTGTATCATATTCACTGTGCGGTATGTATGGGATTCACGGCGACTTGGCAGGACTTTACGGGTCCATCACAGGTAAAGACCTGGCCACCACCCGAGCAAATCTTCAGGGAAAGCCCTCACAGGGCAGTAGCATCCATCATCAAGGACCCGTGCCATCCAGGCCATGCTTTCTTCTCTCTGCAGCCATCGGGCAGGAGGCATCAGAGCCTTCGGTAGCTCACCACCGGGTTCAGGAACAGTTGTGACCAGTCGACCATCCCAGGCTGCTGAATCAGAGCAGATAACTTCCCTCACCCCAACACTGAACAGATCTCACAAGCTACAGACTCAATTTCAAGACCTCTATACTCAAGTTGTCAATATTTATTTTTATTTCTTTGCTGTTATTTTGTTTTCCTTTTTTCTATTTGCACAATTTGGAGTCTTTTACACATTGGTTGTTTGCCCATGTTGTTATACAGTTTCCAATTGATTGTATATAGTTTCTTTGTATTTACTGTGAATGGTCTGAAAAAAGGGATATGAGGGTTGTGTATGGTGACGTATACCTTGACAATAAATTTACTTTGAAAGTTGAACTTGGGAGGTTTTACTCAGAACTGATTGTCTCACAGACGACGGGCTGTCCGCGTGTAAGGAACCGTTCATAAGCACCGGTTTTCAGAGTTCTATTGCTTGTGACAGCTTAAACGGATTTGTACGACATTTGAGTTGGGCTGATGGTTTAATTTGAGATTACATTTACAAACTAAAAAAAAAAGAATCAATATCGCTGGATAGTTGGGAATATTGTCAATATCTTCGCAGGATTCACCAGGATGTAAGTGAACTGAAAATATGGCAGGAAAATCGTTAATGGGGTTCATCCAGTCTGGTGTCTGGTTTTTCACTGCATGCCTGTGTGTGTTGGTGGGGGGGGGGGGATTGGGGTCCAATATCTGAGATCTGTACAAGGTAATCGAGTGGACCATCAGCATTATTGACATGCACTCAGCGGCTATTTTTTTTTAGGTATCTCCTGTATCAAATAAAGTTGCCACAGAATCTATGTTGGTCGTCTTTTGTAGTTGCAACCCGTCCATTTCAAGGTTCGACGTGCTTTGCGTTCGGAGATGTTTCTCTACACATCGTTTTGCAACGGTGGTTTTATTTGAGCTACTGTCACCTTCCTGACAGCTTGAACGAGATTTGGGTGATCTCCTCTGACGCTTCTCATCAAAAAGGCGTTTTGCTCTACCGAACTGCCTTTCACTGGACTTCTGTTTTTGATTCTCGCATCACTCCTTCGGAAGTCTGGAGTCTGTTGTGCGTGAAACTCCCAGGAGAACAGCAGTCTCTGAGTTACTCAAACCACCCCGTCTGGCACCAACAATCATTCCCCGCTCAAAGTCACTTAGATCCCATTTCGTCCCCCGTTCTCATATTTGTTCTCTAAAAGTGGTAAAATGGCCACTGGGTGTCTGTACTCCAACAGCAAGTGAACCAATATTATACACTGATTCAACATGGAATCTGGCCTCCCTACCTTTATGCACAACAAGCATCTTCTCCTCTTGTATTGCCACTTTCAGGTAGAGATGAGCTTAAATACCTGAGATCCCTCCACATATCATGCTCCTATGGTCCACCCGTTTACTGCATACGTACCCCTGACATTTAAACTCCCGAAGTGGGACACCGCATACTCGACCGCGTGAACTCCAGTCTGTGAGAATGTGTCTTCGGCTGTCCATCGATTTTCGATGATGACTGAGGCCTGTGCAAGGTTGTATGGAAGATCGGCATTTGCCCAAGCTGCAAGTCTTTCTCCGCGCCACCGATGTTGTCCACGGGAAGAGCATCAGGACCCACACAGCTTGGATATACAACGGTGTCGTCGCAGGGCAATGTGTGGCTAAGTATCTTGCTCAAGGACACAACACGGTGCCTCAGCTGAGGCTCGAACTAGCGACCTTCAGATCATTAGACCGACGCCTGAACCACTTGGCCACGCACCACACAGACTTCAATTTCTTTGAATTTAAAATATGGAACAGCAGAATGTTTGAAAATTGAAAAGATCAGAATGTGATTCAAGTTACTTCGACTGCAGAATGATTGTTGGTGCAATTTTCATTGGTTTGTGTATCACAGATACTACTGATTATCTGGGAAATGCACACACAACAGACTCTGGAGTTTCGCAAAAAGGAGGAAATCTGCAGATGCTGGAAATCCAAGCAACACACACAAAATGCTGGTGGAACACAGCAGGCCAGGCAGCGTCTATAGGGAGAAGTACAGTCCACGTTTCCGGCGGAGACTCTTGAGGTTACACAGTATGGTGCGAGAAACAAAAACGTTTAGTGAGCGGTAGTTCCGTTGATAAAGCTGATGTCGCTCGGCCGAGGGCCCGCGAGGAGAATCCCTGAGCTGTTGTTTCCAGGGTGAAGATGCTTTGGAATTACGTTCTCCAACGTTGCACCTCGGTGCCATGAGCCTCTGCATCAACACTTCACAATTGAAGTGTCATTGATACTCAAACATACATGATTACCCACGAATACTGCATAGCCAAACGGAAGAGCGTTACTCCGGGGTCAAGGTACAAAATACAACACAACACGCACACCCCCCCCAAGGGATATAGGATTGCATGCACATATGAGATATCAGTAAGTACATTCAGACAAAACAAATAGTCCAGGTCCTGAGTCTATGAATGTTGGAGACATCTGAATCAGTATATGAACAAGACGTACAGTAACCAGAACAAAGCTATTGTCTGCGTCGAATTCCCTCACGAAGGAAGTGATAGCGTGTGGCCGGCTGGTCACCATGCAGGTGACCCCCCCCCACTCCCCCACCACTCCTACATCACTCGATGCCGCCTATCCTCGGTGCGCTTTTTCACTGTCCCTCTTTTTCAATACCTCCTCCACCCCACCGGAACCACTGTGTCTGACCCAGGCAGAGTGTGATGGGACGGCGTTGGGGAGCTTCAATCTGCATCTCACCCCGGGAGATTGTTATGTGACGGTGTTGGAGGAGCTTCATTGTGTGACTGACCCTGGGAATGTGTGACGGGGAGGTTGTCGAGGGAGTTCTCACCCTGGGATTGTGTAATTGGACGGTATGGTATGCCTGGCCCTAAGAGAGCAGTGTGACTGCATCGCCCTCGATCTATCAGATCTGGGACACGGTCGGCTTCTTTTCCTTCCCTTGACCCTCCCCCACCTTCTTCCCTTGCCCTTCTAGTCCATACAGGAGCAGAATTAGGCCATTTAGCCAATTAAGTCTGCTCCGCCATCTCATCATGACTGATCCAAATTTTCTCTCTGTCACATTGTCCTGTATTCCCCCGTACCCCTATCCATTCATGCTCTGGCCACACAAGAATTCATTAACCTCTGCCTTAAATATACCAAAAGAACTGGCCTTCACAGTTGCCTGTATTAACGAATTCCACAGATCCACTGCATTCTGGCCAAATACATTGTTGCTCATCTCCGTTCTAAAAGGCCTCTCCTCTACTGATGCTGTGTTCCCTGGTGTTAGACTCTTCCACTAAAGGAAACCTCCTCTCCACAGCAACCCGATAAAGGCCTTTCACTGATCGATAGGTTTTAATTAGCTCACGCTCATTCTAGTGAATACAGGTCCAGAGCCATCAGACGCTTTCCATTTGTCAAGTCTTTCAACCCTGGAAAGATATTGGTGTATCTTCTTTGAACCCTTTCCAGTATCAGCATATTCGGTTTGAGATAATGAGCCAAAAACCGATCACAATAGTGCAAGAGAGACCCTAGCATTGATTCATAAATTCTGAACATTACATCTTAGTTTTTATGTTTTGTATCCTCTTGAAATGAATGCTGGCAACACGACTGCTTTCCTGTCCACAAAATCAACCTGAAGATTGACCTTCACGGTATCATGCACAAGGAACCCCAAGTCCTGTAACACCTCATTTGTTGTTTTAAAAAAAATCTCTCCATTCTGAAAACAGTCAATACTTTCAGTTCTACGACCAAAGTGCATAACCATGTATTTCCCGACACTGTATTCCATCTGCTACTTCTTTGCCCATACTCCTTATCTGTCTTTTGTAGCCTCTGTACTTCACCAAAAGTAGCTTCCAATCCATCTGTACCGTTTGCAAACTTGGCAACAAAGCCATCAATTCCATCATTCAAATTATGGTCATATCATGTAAAGAGAATCGGTCCCATCAGAGACCACTGAGGAAACCAACGTGTCACCGGCAGCCAGCCAGAGAAGGCTCCCACTCTCTACCTCCTGCTAATCAGCCACTGCTTAATCACGCTCGAATCTTTCCTGTAAATCCATGGGAGTGTAGCTTGTTAAGCAGTCTCAGGTGTGGCACCTTCACAAAAACGTTCTGAAAATCTACGTACACAACATCAACCGATTCTTCTTTGTCTATTCTTCTTGCTCTTTCGTCAAATAATGCCTCCAAGATATCTTCAGACATCTCTTTCAGAACCCTCGGGTGGACACCATCGGTCCAGCTGACTTATCCACTTTAGTATTGTCAGCTTCAGAAGAATCTTCTCTTTAGTAATGGTGATCTCACTGACGTTATGGCGTCTGACATCCTGAACTTCCACTATACTGCTAGTGTCTTCCCGAGTAAAGACTGATACAAAACATTTATTCAGTTCGTCCAATATTTCTTTGTCTCCCACTACTACCTCTCCAGCATAATTTACAAGTTGCCCAATATCGATTCTTGCCTCCGTTTTACACTTGATATATATCAGGAAACTTTTGGTATGCTCTTTAATACTGTTGACTAGCTTACTTTTGTCTTGATCTTTACATTAATGACTTTCGGAGCTGCTTTCTGTTGGTTTTTAAAAGCTTCAAAATCCTCTAACATTCCACTAATTTGTTCTATGATAAGCCCTCGCTTTGATTTTTAGGTTAGCACTTGACCTCCCCTTTTAGCCATGATTTCATCATCTTGCCTTTAAAATGCACCCGCATTGTGCTGTATAGATTGGTTGCCATCTGATGGCTTCTAGAAACGTCAGCCACCGCTGCTCTACCTCCATCCCTGTTAGAGTTTGCGAGACAGTTGAATAGAGAGTCTGCGCCGATTTTTGTGTCAGGAAGCTAGTTGCTGGTGGTAGTAACAAGTCTCAAGTCCTGCTGTCTCCCTTACCGGAATAGGCTGCCTTCTTCCCACCGGCCCTGTGGGGCTCTCTTCCTCGTCTGCTTTGTATATCGGCCGGCTTTGTTTTTGTGTTCTTTGGGCGAGGTTGCTGTGGAGGGTGGAATAGTGTACGGATCTCTGACTTCTCCCTTCCTGCATTCCTCTTCCTTCGGATCTTTCTCCCAGGCCATTTTCCTGTACGCCACATTTTCCTGTTACCCGCGCACGCTGTCATTCAGGGCCGGTGCTGGGCTCTCTTCTCATCCTCCACGCTGTGAGGGAAGGAAAGTAGTACCATAGCTGACAGGAACGTGCGGTTGTGTGGGAGATGGGAGGTCCAACGCATCAAGATTCTGGAGCTGCCTAACCCGCCTTTCTTGTGTTTTCTGAGTCGCTGTTGCTCTGCCGTCACTGGCGGAGTTCCCGTCTCTCTCGAGCTTTTAAACACCTCGGCTGACTCTTTAGGTTTCACCTAAGCCAAGTGGAGGAGGATTTACCTCACAGACCGCCGCCTTTTCTTTTAATCTCCTCATCCCTTCAAAAGGACCAGAATCTCGTGTTGGGGTTTGGAGGCTTGTGTGCCTCAATGGCCCAAAGAACGATGTTGGCTGGAGTCAGACCTTTTTGCTTGGTCTTGATTGGGTCACCCATGCCAAAGAAATTTCTCGATAGACCTCAGTCTAAGAGTGATCACTGGTCCTGCAGGCTCGGGGATTCAGCACAGGGCTAACCCTGACGAGTAAAGCAAAACTGAATGAAACAGGAATGAAAAATCCTTCTGCACTTGAGCGCGCAGGTATTCCTGAATCTCCACCCTGGATGTCTGACAGCAGTGAAAACCAAGAGGAAGCTATTGTGACGATGATGAACACTGCCAGAGACGGAGGACCTTCATTTCTGTCTTAAATGCCGATGGCGTAACGCAAGTGTGTCTTACATCACGCTTTCCTGTTACCCAAGCATGCTGCTCTTCATAGCAGAACTGGGCGGACAAGAAGTTCACTAAAAAAAACAACTGATTCGAAATTATTTGAGGATGGAGGCAATTTGACTACATTCCTCAGGAGCCTCCACTCCAGTGTGCATGTGTACTACACGAAGGTCTGCCCCGCTGCTGCCGCCGTATCTGTGTCTGCCGTCTGTTTCCCCGGTGTGCGGATCTACCTTTGTCACAGCCTGTGCGTCAGCTATTTTATGTCCTTCCCCGTTCCGAGGCATCCGGTCGAGCTGCATCAACCAACGGATAGAAACGCAGCCGGTTGTTGCCGTCGGACACCGCCTTTTCTCCTGCCATCATTTTTGTGTTGGAAGTGTGGGCGCGACCTTTGAGGAAAGAAGCGGTGGCAGCAGATACCGCTGAGCGTCAGGGTGCTGTTTCGATTTGCCACCGAGGACAGGCTGGTGGAAGAAGAAATTACTTTCAAAAGCTGGGTCGAGTGGGTCGTGGCTTCAGATGTTCGTGGACCCACGTCCTTGCCCTGTGTTTCCCCCTAGAACGGACGGCAGGGTTCTGCGTGAACTAGTAATGTGACTTGTTGACATGGGGAATTTTAACGGCGAGGGTGACACAATAAAAGTCGAGCGTATCGATTTATTTGGCTTACTGTCACCGCACTGTAGTTGGCGTAAAATTTGCTGATTTGTGGTGGCATTACTCTGCAAATTACTACAAATTACAAAATACATAATTAGTGTGTAAAATAAAAAGAACTAGTGAGGTCATGTTCGTTGGCTGTTCAGATGACGGAGAGGAAGAAGTGTAGATCCTTGAGTGTGGATCCTCAGGCTCTTGTACCGCCTCTCCCGTGGTTGTAACGAGAAGAGGGCTTGACCCCAGGTGGTAAGAGTTTTTAATGCTGATTGCAGTCCTCTTGAAGATGTTCTTGATGGCGGCCGCATTTCAGCCAATGATGGTGCGGGCTGACTCTGCAGCCACCTTTGAAGGATGCTTGGTGTCGTGCTCAGAGCGCCCAAGCTTTTCATCTATTTTAACGCTGTCATGAGACTCTGGGGATGTTCCTTGTCATCCTTACCGCTAAGAATCATGTAATCTAAGTTCCCCGGCAGCTTTCCAGAAGCTGCTCCATGGTTTTCTGACAGACTTCAAGTGCAAATGCAACTCCACAAACAAGCCTATTAAGCGATAAGGGCCTTTGCAGGTGGTAATGGCGTGAAAAACCATTCTTCTCATTCAACTCTTCTTCCATGTCCAGCTCTATGTAGGCCTCAGCTAAGACCAGTTTGCTGAAGTGTTTTCCTCCAGAACGGTTTGCAAAGACATCCTCTACCCTGATCAAAGGGTATTGATCTACTGTCAGTATTAGATTGATGATGACCTGAGAATCACCACAGATCCTGCAGCCGAATTTTCTTGGCACTTGATCGAGGTGCATCAATCAATGTATTGATATAGTGATCTTGCACGTAGGCTCCCTATAACCTAGCAGACTGTCTACGTTGTCCTGGACAGTACAGTATAAGGAATGAGATCGGATTTGTAAAACTTGGATGTATCATTTTACGGTTGACATATCTGAGGATCCCAGTGGCTTCTTAGATTTGACGAACCTGTCCTCTTGCAGCCTCCAGCCAACCAGGGAGTAGCAGTAATAATATTTAGAAAGGAGAGGTGGAAATAAAAGCATGCCAAAATGGCTCAAACACGGTCAATTCCTTCTCCAAATCCTGGAGCAGGAGGACGTGCAGGCATAAATGACGAAGGCAAGGATCCAGACTCTGAAGCAGGCCGCACACATGTGAGGCTCCAATGTTGCTGGAACCAAATGGGCCAAGTAATAGCCAGGCAACGGCAGTTGCTGATCAGACATAACAGATATATGCTGGCGGATGCGTTGATGAACATCAAAGGTTCAGGAAAAAAAAACTTCCTGGAAAACTAGGCTTTATGTCCAGAGTAGCTCAGAGAGATGTTGGCCATGCGGAAGGAGAAGGCCGTCATCTTGAAGCCCGTCACACAAGTGACTGCACAGTTGCCTGGGAAGGTGAGGGTGGAGATGATCATTGACATGACGGAAGCTGCTCCCCACTCCATGTTTCCAACGGCCGTGGAATTGTGGGAGGAGAGATTCCCAGCGAGCGTCGAACTGGTCACTCCTTCGGAGAACGACATTGTCGGATCTGGTGGAGGACGTATTGTGGAAGTGAGAGGTGCGCAAAATAGAGAGATGATGAATTTATGTGGGAGGGCGAGAGCGAAGTGGGAAAAAGTGGAAGGCCAGTAGAAATGGGTTGTAACACGGAACCGAAACCTGACACACCACAACGGCCATGAAGGCGGCGGAAGTCTGCTGCAGCGCAGAGACCACAGTCGTCTTGCATTCCAAGCCATTGGACCCTGACCGCCCCAACCCAAGTCCTCGATCGCTCAAGAAGCGTGTGGTGTCTGACCCTGCATTAGATTCCCCACGTTAAACAGAATTTCATGCAGGTGTTCTCCATTGAGTAATCCACCCTCACATCGCGGTTGTGTGGCTCCTGGATCAATCTCTGCAGCTAGCCGAAGGCCCACCGATGACAACTCCTCAGGAGAACATCAGACGAACTCCAGAGAGCAAGCTACTCCCACCACTAATAGCAGCTCCCGTGACTTTGAGGGATTCCTCCGGGTATCTCGCTTAACTCCAAAAACGTACTGGTTCCTCGATCAACTGACCTTTGTTAACTTTCCTGTTGTTAGGCTAGGCTTAACCAGGTGGGTTGCTGGGCAGTGAGGCTCGTTGGGCCGAAAGGGCCGATTACTGCACAATACTTGAGTAATTGGATGTATCGCACTGTCACCAATACAGAAACATATTTCATGACGTATCTGAGTGATGATGAACCTGATTCTGATATGGGTTCTTGTTGTAGACTGAAACTGGGAAGAGGGGTCCGAGAATGGAATCATGGTTGGGAAAAGGGGAATGAATTGGGGAGGAAACGGGAAGCATCAGAGAGTCATTCAGTAATGATCAATAAACCAATTGTTCGGAATCAAATTAGTTACCTCGTGTCTCAAGGGCTACGGGTGCCTGCACCCAGGCCTGCAACAGCCAGCAATACCGCTCATGGCACTCCTTCTCTGGCACCTGTCCCACATACCTCCCGTGGCGCTTCACTCTCGCTAAACCCAACAACCTTTGCTTCCTACCGCCAGATTTACAAAGTGGCTCTCCGTACAACATTGATAAATACAGTACGGTGGAAAATCCGAAACCACCCTCACTACCAAAATGTGCCCAGGACGTTTTGGAGAGTTCTACAAGAACACAGAAGAATCCAGTACAGAAAGGGTCCACAATATTGTACCAACCCAATTAAATTAGTGATCGCGTAGCCAACGTAAGTAATCGCGCTTGCTGGCACTATGCCCATTGCTCTCACATTCATGTGGCCATCCAAACGTCTCTAATCAGTGCAAAATATGTCTGCTTCCACCAGTATCTCTTGCAGGGAATGGAGTGGGTGCGGCTTCAAATGTTCGTGGCTCCGCCCTTTTCCCTGGTGCTCAACCCCAGGGCGAACAGCTGGGGTCGCCCCCTGCGTGAAATTGCAACGTAAGTTATTGACATAAGGGATTCCAATGGTGGGTATTGACTCACTGTAAGTTAAGCCTGTCGTCGTTATTTTTCTAATTATCACCGCATTTTAGCTGGTTTGTTGTTTTCTGGTAACTCTATACTGCGAATGTGATAAAATTACTATAAATGACAAAGTCAATAAATATTGTGTTATAAAAAAGCGATGTCGTGTTTGCGGAACGTTAAAAACCTGGTGGCGGAGGGCAAGGAAGCGCTTCCTGAATCACTGAGTGTGGATGTTCAGGTTCCTGTAAATCCCCTCCCGTGGTGGTAACGAGAAAAGGACGCATCCAGCTGGTGAGAGTTTTCAATGATTAATGCCGCCCTCTTGAAGATGTCCTTGATGGTGGGGGGAGCTCAAAGTCTCATTTTTATTGTCAAAGTGCGCATATATGATACGACTTCGATATTTGTGTTCTCCAGACAGCCATTAAATACGGTAAGACCATGGGTGTTGATGAAAGGAAACACATCAACTCCCCCCACCCCAAACGGAACGAAAAAGAAAAGAAACAAATCTCGCACGCCCCTAAATCCCCCCTCGTCCTCAGTAAAATTAAACAGCCACAATAACAACCAAAATACCCCTGCACATAACGTTTTGAACCCTCACTCACAGAAAATAACAGGGACAGTGGCACCAAATTCCCTCAACACTGCCTCTTACACACAAAGTTAACAGGTCAGCCCCACCCCCACCCCCGCATTATCGGTCACAAGAAAGGAACTCCGAAAAACTGAAGGAAACCAGTGCAAAATACAGTCCGATAATCACAGAATATGGAAAAGGGGAATTTAGCCGAGTGTAGGTGTTGGGTGAAGTTGGGTCTCTCCGATATACAGAAGGCCACATCGGGAGCACCGGACACAGTATATGACCCCAGCAGACTCACAGGTGAAGTGCCTCCTCACCTATGCTCCGTCCGCCAGACAAAGTGGGATCT
The DNA here is from genome assembly GCF_030144855.1 of Hypanus sabinus. Taxonomy (NCBI): domain Eukaryota; kingdom Metazoa; phylum Chordata; class Chondrichthyes; order Myliobatiformes; family Dasyatidae; genus Hypanus; species Hypanus sabinus. The sequence goes on along the minus strand of NC_082729.1, from coordinate 35,220,143 downwards.
CAGTGGCCACCCATTTTAATTCCACTTCCCATCCCCATTCCCATTCCCATTCCTATTCTGATATGTCAGTCCATGGCCTCCTCCACTGTCGCGATGAGGCCACACTCAGGTTGGAGGAGCAATACCTTACGTTCCGTCTGGGTAGTCTCCAAACTGATGGCATGAACAGCGATTTATCGAACTTATGGTAATGTCCCGCCCCCAACCAGTTTCCATCAGCCCCTTATGCCCTCTAACCGAAAACCCTCCACCCACCTGGATCATCGACAACCATCCGGCTTACATCGTCCGGCAGCTACTGGACGTGCGCCATCGGGGCAGCGGCCTTCAATACCTGGGAAGAGTACGGCAGGAAGATCTTTCCTGGGTTTGCCGCCCCTTCATCTTGGACCCCTCAATCATCCAAGCCTTCCACCAGGACCATCCAGACAAGCCTGGAGGGACGCCTGGAGGATCCCGCTGAGGGGATAGGACTGTCTTGGCCCCGTCTGGCAATTCCTCATTACCTCTTTAATTTGGCCTTAATTTCCTTGCGTGATATCCAATCGTTTCCAGTTTAGCTAGATGCAGCACACTTGGTTCCCATTCATGAACATAGGATAAAACTCGGGTGTCACAGCCTTACTTGCCATTTCGTTGGTCGACTAGCGTGAGTAAACCTCACTTCCTGATTCCTTAGGACTGCCAGTTCTAAGTTCCGCATCACTTCCTGGATACTCTACGTAAACCTTGTCTCCGTGTAAAGACTCTCCTGGATATCTGTTCCCCGCTCGCGATGATGCTGACGCCTCACAACTCTACCTCCACACCTGCGTCCTGCACTTGGGTTCGTCCTCAGCCTCGTCCTTGCTACAGCTTATGGTAATGCACCCCTCTCCCGCACATCCTTCACTATTCCCCATCCCTCTTCCCCCCCCCCCCTGATCTGCCAGTGGGAGATCCTGCTTCTTCTGGTGGACAGAGCGTAGATGCTCGGCGAAGTCTCCAAAAGGATCCCACCAACAAACACATCTCTTCCGTCCGTATCCCCTACTTACTGCTTTCTGCAGGGACTGATCCTTACATGACTCTTTTGTCCATTTGTTTCTCCCCACTAATCTCTCTTCTGGGACAAGCGGTTTAAGTGCTACACCTGCCCCTACACTTTCTCCTTCACTAACATCTCGGGTCCCAAATAGCTGAGGCTACATTTCACCTGGGAAGCTGTTGGGATCATACACTGCGTCCAGAGCTCGATGTGTTGCCTCCTGCATATCGGTGAGACCCAACTTTTAAGCTTCCCATTCCCATTCCGGTATGTCAGTCCATGGATTCCTCTCCTGTCGTAATGAAGCCACACTCAGGTTGGATGAGAAACGCTGTATATCCCGTCTGGGTAGCCTCCAAACTGATGGCATGAACATCGAATTTTCTAACTTCCGGTCATGCCACCAACCACCACTGCCCCCTTATAGTAATGCACCCCTTCACAACTCCCCATCCCCGTTTCCCTCTCTCACCAGCCAGTCGACTCACTCTGGTGCTCTCCCTTTTCTTTCTTACATTGCCTTCAGTCCTCTTCTATCAGACTTCCCCCTTCTTCTGCCCCGTATCTTATTCATCTTTCATCTCTGCTCCTCCGGGTTTCACCTATCACCTTGCGTTTCTCTCTCCTCTCCCCACCTTTTAAAACTGCTTCTCATCTTATTTTTCTCCAGTCCCGCCGAAGGGTCTCGGCCCGAAACTTCGACTGTTCTTTTTTTCCACAGATGCTGCATGGCCTGCTGAGTTTCTCCAGCACTTAGTGTGCGTTGATAGGATGTTTCGCATGGTGGGGGAGTCTAGGACAAGAGGGCACAACCTTAGGGTAGAAGGGCATCCATTTCAAACAGAGACGCGGAGAATTTCTTTCAGCCAGAAGGTGGTGAAGTTTTGGCAGCTGTGGAGGCCAGGTCGTTGGGTGCACTTAAGGCAGAACTTGACAGGTTTTTGATTGGATCAAAGGTTACGGGGAGAAGGCCTGTGAGTGGGGCTGAGGAGGGGAAAAAAGGATCAGCATGATTGAATAATGGAGCAGACTTGATGGGCCAAATGGCCTAATTTTGCTCTTATGTATTATGGTAATCTGGTTTTCAAATTACCAGAGATCCTGGCAGGCTCAAATCCTTTGACCCTTGGGACCGCTGGTGTTGCTCACAGGCTCCACTCAACCTTGGTCGAACGTCTTCAGCCTCCATATGATCTAGCTCACTGGCTACTTTGTCATGGATGGTATGAGGAACCAGATGGGGTTTGTAAAACTTGGGTGTGGCATTTTCATTTAACACTTATTTACCCTTGACATGTTTGCGTTTCTCAATGCCATCCCTGAACACAGCTGTGGCATCGTAGAGCAATGCTCTTAATTCGCTTTCAGTTGATGGGAAAGTGGCATGCCAATTGATTTATCTCCAAAATAGTTCTGTTAGCCAATCAGCTTCTTACAATCCTGGGCCTTCTGGTTTTACTACATTCAGGATCAAGTACTTTTTACTGTACATGGTACATGTACTCTTTATCTATGGAGGCCAAAGGAGCACAAACACGAATTGTCTTCAAAATATGTTCACGAACCTTTTATTAAAATTGCTAAAAGCTTAACAGGTCGCTGTTTCAAAGGCAAATAAAGAACGAACTGAGATCTTATCTCTTGTGTGCTTTGTATCAGAAGGAAACAAAAAAAGCACCCTTCTCGCAGGAAGTGGTATATATAGCAAGCACGAGGAAATCTGCAGATGCTGGGAATTCAATCGGCACCACACAAAAAATGCTGGTGGAACACAGCAGGTCAGGCAGCATCTATAGGGAGAAGCGCTGTCGACGTTTCGGGCCGAGACCCTTCGTCAGGACTAACCGAAAGATATTTGAAAGTAGTAGGGGGAGGGGGATATGCGAAATGATAGGAGAAGACCGGAGGGGGTAGGATGAAGCTAAGAGCTGGAAAGGTGATTGGCAAAAGTGATACAGAGCTGGAGAAGGGAAAGGATAATGGGACGGGAAGCCGCAGGAGAAAGGAAGGAAGGAAGGGGGGGGGGAGGGAAGCACCAGAGGGATATGGAGAACAGGCAAACAACTAAATATGTCAGGGATGGGGTAAGAAGGGGAGGAGGGGCATTAACGGAAGTTAGAGAAGTCAATGTTCATGCCATCAGGTTGGAGGGTATCCAGCCGGTATATAAGGTGTTGTTGCTCCATCCTGAGTTTGGATTCATTGTGACAATAGAGGAGGCCATGGATAGACATATCAGAATGGGAATGGGACGTGGAATTAAAATGTGTGGCCACTGGGAGATCCTGCTTTTTCTTGTGGACCGAGCATAGGTGTTCAGCGAAACGATCACCCATTCTGCGTCGAGTCTCACCAAAATATAAATGGCCCGACCGGGAGCACCGAACGCAGTATACCACACCAGCCGACTCACAGGGGAAGTGTCACCTCACCTGGAAGGATTGTCTGGGGCCCTGAATGGTGGTGAGGGAGGAAGTGTAAGGGCAGGTGTAGCACTTGTAGCACGATCCCACTACCAAACACATTTTCCCCTCCCCCCTTTCTGCTTTTCGCAGATATCGCTCCCTACACGACTCCCTTGTCCACTCGTCCCCCCCATCCCTTCCCACCGATCTCCTTCCTGGCACTCATCCTTGTAAATGGAACAAGTGCTACATCTGCCCTTACATGGAGACTACTTGGTGACAGAAGTGTATACAGTTCTGGTCGTCTATTGCAGGAAAGAGATCGAGGCTTTGCAGAGGGTGCAGAGGAGATTTACCAGGATAGGATGCTGCCTGGATTCGAGAGGTTGAACACTCTTGGGTTATTTTCACTGTTGTGGCGGGATGAGATTTAGAAGATAATGAAGGGCATGGATGTTCAGTATGTTTCCCAGGGTTGAAATGTCTAACAGCAGAGGTCATACATTTAAAGTGAGAAGGCGTCATTCCGAAGGAGATACGAAGGTCATTCTGGAGGAGATGCGAGGGCCAGGTTATTTACACAGACAGTGGATTGTACTCTGCCTGGAATGGTGGCGAGAGTAGATATTTCAGAGATGTTTAGATAGGTGGAATAAGCAAAAACGAAAGATAACGCTATTGTGTAGGCAGAGGGGATGAGGTCAATTGGTCATTTATCGATTAGTTGAATTGATACGGTACATTGTAGGCCGAATGGTCTATGTTGTATTTTCTGAGGGACTAAAATAAGAGTGTAGCAAAGCTTCCACTGCCGACCATAATTGAATCTGACTCTTCACTGTGTCTGTAGTCTGGGGAAATCGGTCGGATATCTGGCCCCGACGAACTCCCTTAGACAATTCTATTTGGGGTGTGGTTGGGGGTCTGGGACTGGGTCACCAATTCTAGCCTCTGCTCGCAGAAAGCCTGATGGAGCGCCTGAAGACCTGGTGGAATTCGCGGCCAGTGAAGACATAGAGAATGGGGTTGAGGGCGCTGTTGGAGGAGGCCAGGGCTACAGTGAATAACGACCAGTTGTCAGGGATCGGTGTGGAGGCTGATACGATGTCGCAGACAGCGTTGGGGATCCAACAGATCATAAAGGTGACGACCACGGTGATGATGAGGCGGACAGGCTTCTTAGATTTGGCGAACCTGTTTCCTTGCAGCCTCCAGCCAGCCAGGGAGTAGCAGGTGATCATAATTAGAAGGGTGAGGCTGAAGATGAAAACAAAGCAAAATGGCTCCAAAATGGTGAATTCCTTCTCCAAATCCGGAAGCAGGAGGAGGGGTAGGCACATGACGAAGGCTAGGATTCAGACTCCGAAGCAGGCCGCACGAGCCCATGTGAGGCTCAGATGTTGCTGGAACCAAGTGGGCCGAGTAATAGCCAGGCAGCGGCTGATGCTGATCAGGCATAACAGATATATCCTGGCGGATGCATTGAAGATAATGAAGAATCCAATAAACTTCCTGGAAAAGTAGGGGTTGTACCGAGAGTAGGCCAAGGAGTTGTTGGCCATGCGGAAGCGAAGAGTCAAGCAATAGATCAGGTCAGCCAGAGCCAGGTTCAGGAAACACACTGTGTGGACCTTACTCTTCATCTTGAAGCTGGTCACCCAGATGACTGGGCCGTTGCCCGGGATGCCCAGTAGGAATGTGAGGGTGAAGAGGGCCATTGACATGACGGAAAGTGCTCCCCACTCCATTGTGTTTCCAACGGCCGTTGAATTGTGTGTGGAAAGATTCCCAGAGAGCGCCGAAATTGTCACTGCTTCGGAGAACGACAATGTTGAATCTGGTGGAGGAGATACGGTGAAAGTGAGAGGGCTGCAGAATGGAGAGGCGGCGCAGAATGGAAATTCAGGAGGAGAGGCGAGAGCGAAGAGGGAACGAGAAGAAGGCTAGTAGAGATGGGCTGCAATAGGGAACAGAAATTTGACACACCACAACGACAGTGAAGTCGTCGGAAGTCTGCAACAGCACAGAGACCACAGTCATCTTGCATCCCAAGCTACTGGGCCCTGACCGCAACCTCCCCCGGCATGTCTCCGATCTGCAAATGACCATGTAATGCATGTCCGTACATTGGCTTCCCCACGTTAGACAAAGTTTCGCGCGGCCGATGTCCATTAAGTGAATGCATCCGAACACTGACGTTATGTGGGTCCTGGATCGGCCTCTACAGCCAGCCGAGGACCCACGGATGACAATCCCTTAGAGGAACATCATACTGGACTGGAGTGAAAAAGCTTTTCGCAGCACTAATACCAGCTCTCGTGACCGTGCGGGATTCCCCTGGGTACTCTGCTTTCCTCCCACATTTCAAAAACATTGTGGTATTTAGGTTAATTGACCATTCTGAATTTACCTGGAGTTAACCAGGAAGGTTGATGGGCAGTGCTATTACTAAACAGGAATTTATTAACGATACATTGCACCGTCACCAAAAGAGCAACACATTTCATGACATATGTGTGTGACGATAAACCTGATTCTGATATGGCTCTTCGTTGTGGACTGAGACTGTTAGGAGGTTTGGGAGAAGGGAATCAAATCTTGAGAAAAGGGGAAGGGGGATGGGAGGAAGCAGGATGCACTAGAGGGATTCTGAAATAATCAATAAACCAATTGTTTAAAATCTAATGACCTTCCCTGGTGTCTCAGGTCCTCGCGTATCTGCATCCGCGCCAGCAACCGCCCCCAACACCGACCCTAACCCTCCGTCTCTGTCTCTGTCCCAGATCCCTCCCGTGGCGCTTCACCCTCGCCATTCCAACATCCATTGCTTCCGCACTACGCTCTCCGGTCTACGTTGACAAATATAGTACTCTGCAAAAGTCGAAGTCATCCTCACTGCAGAAATTTGCCCAGGACGTTTGCAGAGTCCTGCAAGAACACAGAACAATCCAGCGCAGGAATAGTCCACAATATTGTACCAAATCAATTAAATGAGTAATCACACGGTCGACGTAACTAATGGCATCTGAAGAAACAATGTCCATTTCCCTCACGTTCATGTTTCCATCCAAGCGGCTCTTAACAATCTCAATGTATCTGCCTTCACCACCACTCTTACAGCGCATTCCAGCCAGCCACCGCTCTCTGTGAAAAAGTAACTTATCGTTCACGTCTCCTTTGATCTGACTCCCTTTCTCCTTAAAGGCACGCCCTCTAGGACTGGCCATTTAAACACTGGGGAAAACATATTGTCTGTCCACTCCATCTCTGCCGCTCATCACTTTATAAACTACTTCTGCCACTACCACCATTACTACCATCACTACTAATATTACTACTGTTACTATTGCTGCAAATAACCATATAACCACATAACAATCACAGCACGGAAACAGGCCATCTCGACCCTCCTAGTCCGTGCCGAACTCTTAATCTCACCTAGTCCCACCTACCCGCACTCAGCCCATAGCCCTCCACTCCTTTCCTGTCCATATACCTATCCAATTTTACCTTAAATGACACAACTGAACTGGCCTCTACTACTTCTACAGGAAGCTCATTCCACACAGCTATCACTCTCTGAGTAAAGAAATACCCCCTCGTGTTTCCCTTAAACTTCTGCCCCCTAACTCTCAAATCATGTCCTCTCGTTTGAATCTCCCCTACTCTCAATGGAAACAGCCTATTCACGTCAACTCTATTTATCCCTCTCAAAATTTTAAATACCTCGATCAAATCCCCCCTCAACCTTCTACGCTCCAATGAATAGAGACCTAACTTGTTCAACCTTTCTCTGTAACTTAAGTACTGAAACTCAGGTAACATCCTAGTAAATCGTCTCTGCACTCTCTCTAATTTATTGATATCTTTCCTATAATTCGATGACCAGAACTGCACACAATTTGGCCTTACCAATGCCTTGTACAATTTTAACATTACATCCCAACTTCTGTACTCAATGCTTTGATTTATAAAGGCCAGCGTTCCAAAAGCCTTCTTCACCACCCTATCTACATGATCTCCTAGATCTCTCTGTTCCGCTGCATTCCTCAATGCCCTACCATTTACCCTGTATGTTCTATTTGGATTATTCCTGCCAAAATGTAGAACCTCACACTTCTGAGTATTAAACTCCATCTGCCTACGTTCAGCCCATTCCTCTAACCGGCATAAATCTCCCTGTAAGCTTTGAAAACCCACCTCATTATCCACAACTCCTCCTACCTTAGTATCATCGGCATACTTACTAATCCAATTTACCACCCCATCATCCGGATCATTTATGTATATTACAAACAACATTGGGCCCAAAGCAGATCCTTGAGGCACCCCGCTAGTCACCGGCCTCCATACCGATAAACAATTATCCACCACTACGCTCTGGCATCTCCCATCTAGCCACTGTTGAATCCATTTTATTACTCCAGCATTAATACCTAACGACTGAACCTTCGTAACTAACCTTCCATGTGGAACTTTGTCAAAGGTTTTGCTGAAGTCCATATAGACTACATCCACTGCCTTACCATCGTCAACATTCCTCGTAACTTCTTCAAAAAATTCAATAAGGTTTGTCAAACATGACCTTCCACGCACAAATCCAAGCTGGCTACTCCTAATCAGATCCCGTCTATCCAGATAATTATTAATACTATCTCTAAGAATACTTTCCATTAATTTACCCACAACTGATGTCAAACTGACAGGTCTATAATTGCTAGGCTTACTTCTAGAACCCTTTTTAAACAATGGAACCACATGCACTACAGAAACAAATACACTACAGAAACCGGTCATTGGCCTATTTACAATCCATCTTGCAACGCTTTGGAACCATGACCGCGAATGTCTCATGTGTTTACGTGCCTGTGTAAATACCTCTTAAACGTCCTGATTGCATATGATGTTTGTCACCTCCACTGGCAACCACGTTCAATGTGTCAGTTCATGATGTACGGCATGGTAACGCAGTGATTAGCATAACTCTGCTGGCCCGCCAACAAACCGGGTTCAACTTCTGCCGCGGTCTGGAGGGAGTTTAGAATTTCTCTCCACTATTGCGTCGGTTTCTTCTGGTTGCTCCAGTTTCCTCACACATAAGATTATAATTCCATAAGATATAGGAGCAGAATTAGTCCATCTGGCTCACCGAGTCTGCTCCGCCCCATCTTTTCAGCCCCAATCTCTTTCCTTCCCCCTTGTTTCCGAGCATGCTCTTGAGAAATTAAGAATCTATCAGCTATGTCTTAAAAATACTGTACAGAAACATGCCGCTCCCAGTGGCAATGAATTCCACAGATTCATCACTCTCTGGCTTCAGAAAGTAATCAGAATCTCCTTTCTAAAAGGACGGCCCTCCCTTCTGAGGCTCTTAGCCTCCCGGAACATAGGAAACATCTACTCCACATCGACTATATCCAGGCATTTCAACATTCCACAGGTTTCAACGAAGTCACCTCTTATTCTTCTGAATTTCAGTGAGTAGAAGCCCAGGACCATAAAACTTTCCTCATATGATAACCAGAAGGCTTGAGACTCTAGTGGGTTAATTGATCACATGGGTGTAATTGGGCCGGACGGTCTCCTAGGGCCTGAAGGGCTTGTTACCGTTCTGTATCTTTAAATCTAAATGACAATTAAAACAAACCTTTAAAAAATATATCACTTATATTCGACTTTAATCTCCTGTCTTCAAGATGAATGTAAGCCTTTCTCTCAATTTTGCTCCGACCTTGGGAAATTGATTCCGTCTACACCGTCTCTGTATTTGTTGCCTTAATTTATTTTGTCCGGTCATTGGTCAGCGTTACTCGACCGCATGGAAAACAAAACCAGCCTCCGCAATCCCAGGTGTTCTGATTGAACTGCATGTTAACAAACCCACTGTCCTGTTTTCACTGAGTAACTGAGTTATCTGCTGAAAATCCTCCCGAAAGTAGAGAGGTCGGGTTTCTTCCGCAACACAGCCACGCTGATGATCCTTGATCAGACGTCGCATTTCCAAATTAATATAAATCCAATGGAAATTCATCTCACCTTTCTGCGGAATCTCCGGCTCCGTCCCCGGTCCTTAGCACTTCTGGATACTTGCAGTCAGACGTTAAATTGGACGGTGAGATTACTCGGATGCACCAGGTACATTAAGGAGTTGTGCCCTGTGCGGAACTTGGATGCTGATTTAGCAATGGTGGGGGGCATTAATTCTGAATAAGCCGAAGAGATGAGTTAGTCCACCTCGGTGGAGACTGTCTTTGTTTGAAGTTTCAAGAAGCTTAATATGAGGAAATTGAGTTGTTGCATCAGGAAATAATATTTTACTCAGTGAGCTGTGAAGAACAAACTATTTCCTTTATTTTTGAGAATTAAATTTGATAAAGAGACCACCTGGTTAATTTCTGAAATTAACCGCATCTGGTCCATGTGACTTATCTACGTTCAGACCTTTGAAGCTCCCCAAAAATTTGCTCCCTAGTAATAGTAAATCCATGCTGGTGTCTTCCACAGTGAACACTGATGCAAAGTACTTATTCAGGTGCTTCGCCGTTATCGCATCCTCCATGAGTATCTCTCCAGCACATTTTTACAGTTGTCCAACATTACCTGTCTTCCTCTGTAACACTTTATGTCTCCAAAGAAACATTTAGTGTCCTCTTTAATATTATTATTGGCTAGCTTACCTTCCTATCTATCGACGTTTTAATGACTTTTTATTTTTTCCAGCTGGTTTGCTCATTCCCTAAATTTCCAGCAATTCTTGCTGAAATATATAGCCCATGATAGGCTTTATGTTGGCTTTAACATCTCCTCTTGGCCATGATTGTTTCATTTTTCTTTTTGAATACTTCTTCCTGAGTGAGATCTATAGATATCCTGCCTTCCGAATTGCTTCGAGAAATTCCAGCCATTGCTTCTCTGCCATCATCACTTCCAGTGTTCTTTGCCAATCAATTCTTGCCAACTCCTTTCTCATGAGTTTAATTCCCTTTACTCTGTTGTCATTCTGATAGATCTACGTTTAGTTTCTCATTCTCAGAGTAAATTCTTTATGTTATGATCACTTCCCCTTTGAGGTCTTTTACCTTAAGCTTTCTACTCAATTGCATAATTACTTCAACCAGGGCTTCTTGCACTTGCAGTTCTTTAGTTCTATCCGCAATCATTTCATTTCAGCTGTTTTTTTTTTACCAACGGAGTAACGCCTCAGTTGTGCCTAATACAGAGGCCACAGAGTTTGTTGTCATGGGGTTAGTCAGGATGCAGAGCAATTGCAAATATGGGCAGAGAAATGGCATACTGGAGTTCATGCAGTAGAGTACGTGGTGTCCCACTTTGGGAGTATAAATGTCAGAGGTACGCATGCGGTAAGTGGGTGGACCATAGGAGCATGATATGAGGACGGATCTCGGATATTTAATTTCATATCTACCTGTAAGTGACAATACAAGAGGAGAAAACGCTTTTTGTGCCTTAAGTATACCAAGAGATTTAGCCTCCATAGCTGCCCGTGTCAACGAAATCCACAGATTCAATGCAATTTGGCCAAATACATTCTTTCTCATCTCCGTTCTAAAAGGCCTCTCCTCTACTGATGCTGTATTCCCTGGTGTTAGACTCTTCCACTAAAGGAAACCTCCTCTCCACAGCAACCCAATAAGGGCTGTTCGATAGGTTTCAATTAGTTCATCTCATTCTAGTGAATACAGGTCCAGAGCCATCAAACGATTTCCATTTGACAAGTGTTTCAACCCTGGAAAGATATTCGTCTTTCTCCCGTGAACCCTTTCCAGTATCAACATATTCGTTCTGAGTTCATGAGCCAAAAACTGATCACAATAGTGCAAGCGAGACTCTGCAATGATTAATAAAATCTGAACATTAGATCTTTGTTTTTATATTCTGTATGCTCTTGAAATGAATACTGACACCACGCCTGCTTTCCTCACCACAAAATCTACCTGCAAATTAACCTTCATCGTATCCGGCACAAGGAACCCCAAGCCCTCTTACAGCTCTAAAAAAAAATCTGTTCATTCTGAAAATAGTCAATACTTTCAGTTCTACTACCAAAGTGTATGACCATATATTTGCCGACACTGTATTCCATCTGCGACTTTGCTAATTCTCCTTATCTGTCTGCTCTTTTGTAGCGTCTCTACTTCACCAAAAGTAACTTCCAATCCATCTGTACCGCTTGCAAACATTGCAACATAGCCGTCATTCCTTCATTCAAATTATGGTCATATCATGTAAAGAGAATCGGACCCATCAGAGACCACTGAGGAAACCAACGTGTCACAGGCAGCCAGCCAGAGAAGGCTCCCGCTCTCTACCTCCTGCTAATCAGCAACTGCTTTATTCACGCTCGAATCTTTCCTGTAAATCCATGGGGCTTGTTAAGCTTGTTAAGCAGCTTGTTAAGCAGCCTCTGGTGTGGCACCTTCACAAAAGCCTTCTGAAAATCTAAGTACACAACATAAACTGATTCTTCTTTGTCTATTCTTCTTGCTGTTTCGTCAAATAATGCCTCCAAAACCTCTTCAGTCATCTCTTTCAGAACCCTGGAGTGTACACCATCGTTCCATCTGACTTAGCCACCTTAGAAGTATCAGCTTCTCTCTAGTAATGGTGACCTCACACACATCATGACCTCTGACATCCTGAACTTCCATCATACTGCTAGTGCCTTCGACAGTGAAGACTGAAGTAAAACACTTTTCATGGTTTCATCATCTTGCCTTTAGAGTACATCCGCTTTGTGCAACATAGATCGTTTGCTTTCTGATGGCTTCCAGAAATGTCAGCCACTGCCAGAGTTTGCGAGACATTCGCATAGAGAATCTGCGCCTTATATTCTGTCAGGAAGCTGGTTGCTGGTGGAAGTAACAAGTATGAAGTCCGGCCCTCTCCCTCACCGGAAAAGGCTGGTGTCTTCCCACCTGCCGTGTGGGGCTCTCTTCCCCGTCTGCTTTGTATGCGTCTTCGAGCCTACTACATTAATAAGGATTCTCCTCCCCCTACTGATGACCACTTATCCCGTCTTCAACCCTCCTCCTCCTCCTGAACACCCCCAGCGGGCCTTCTACCTGAACTCGATCTTTTCATCTCCGACTGTCACCGAGACATCAACCGTCTCAACTTCACCACGCCTCTCTCCTGTTCCAAACTTATTCCCTCTGAACGCACTGCCCTCCACTCTCTCCGCACTAATCCTAACCTCACCATCAAACCCGCAGACAAAGGTGGTGCCGTAGTGGTCTGGCGGACAGACCTCTACCTTAGTGAGGCCAAACGGCAGCTCTCTGACACCTCCTCTTACTTACACCTGAAACAGGACCCCACCAAAAAAATCAAACCATTGTCTCCCGTACCATCTCTACCCTTATCAACTCCGGAGACCTTCCATCCTCAGCTACAAAACTCATAATTCCCACACCCCGCACTGCTTGGTTTTACCTCCTCCTCAAGATCCATAAGCCCGACTGTCCTGGTAAGCCTATAGTTTCGGCCGGCTCCTGCCCCACCGATCTTGTATCTGCCTACTTCGACTCCATTTTGTCACCCATAGTTCAGTTCCTCCCTACCTACATCCGGGATACATCCCATGCCCTCCACGTCTTCAATAATTTCCAGTTTCCCAGTCCCGACCGCTTTATTTTCACCATAGATGTCTAATCCTTATACACTTCAATTCTCCATCAAGAAGGCTTCAAAGCCCTCCGCTACTTCCTGGACAATAGACCTCACCAGTTCCCCAACACCACCACTCTCCTCAGGTTGGCGGAACTGGTACTCACACTTAATAACTTCTCTTTCGGCTCTTCCCACTTTCTTCAGACCAAGCGTGTAGCTATGGGCACTCGCATGGGCCCCAGCTATGCCTGCCTCTTCGTGGGTTATGTGGAACAGTCTATGCTCCAAATCTATACTGGTACTGCTCCCCAACTTTTCTTTCGATACACTGACGACTACATTGGTGCTGCTTCCTGCACCCATGCTGAGCTCATCAATTTCATCGACTTTGCCTCTAACTTTCACTCATCCCTCAAATTCACTTGGTCCATCTCAGACACTTCTCTCCCCTTTCTCGATCTCTCGGTCTCCATATCTGGAGATAGACTGTCCACTGACGTATTCTATAAACCCACTGACTCCCATAACTACCTTGATCATACCTCTTCCCACCCTGTCAAATGTAAAAATTCTATTCCCTCTTCCCAGTTTCTCCGTCTCCGCCGCATCTGCTCCAAGGATGAGGCTTTCCGTTCCAGGACATCCCAAATGTCCTCTTTCTTTAAGAATCGTGGTTTCCCTTCTGCCGTCATCAATGATGTCCTCACCAGCATCTCCTCCATTTCCAGCACTCCAGCCCTCACCCCATCTTCCCGTCACCACAACAGGGACCGTGTTCCCCTTGTCCTCACCTATCACCCCACCAGCCTCCTGATCCAACATATTATCCTCCGCAACTTCTGCCACCTTCAGCAGGAGCCCATCACTAAGGACATCTTTCCCTCTCTACCCCTCTGGGATCTTTCAACTGCTCCTTTCAACGGATGCTGCCCGACCTGCTGAGTTCAACCAGCTTGTTTGTACGTGTTATTTGACCACAGCATCTGCAGTATACTTTGTGTTGTATATTGGCCGCCTTTAGATTTTGTGTTCTGGTGAGGTTGCTGTGCAGGGTGGAAGAGTAGAGACATCTTTCCCTCTACCCACAGGGATCGTTCCCTCCGCGACTGCCTGGTCCACACATCCCTTCCCACAGATTTCCCACCTGATACTTATCCCTGCAAGCGTAAGTGCTACACCTGTCCCTACACCTCCTCTCTTACCACCATTCAGTGCCCCAATCAGTCCTTCCAGGTGAGGCAATATTTCACTTGTGAGTCTGTTGGGGTAATCTATTGCATCCGGTGCTCCCGGTGCGGCCTCCTCTCCATCGGCGAGACCTGTCGCAGACTGGGGGACCACTTCGTTGAGCACCTCTGCTCCGTCCGCCACAACAGACAGGATCTCCCGGTTGCCACTCTCTTCAACTCTGCTTCACATTCCCATTCGGATATGTCCATACATGGCCTCCTCAACAGTAATGATGGGGCCAAACTCCGGTTGAAGGACCAACACCTCATACACATTCTGGGTAGTCTACAGACCCTTGGTATGAACATTGAATTCTCCAGCTTCCGGTAATTCCCTCCCTCTCCCTTCCCCCATTCCACTTTCACTCCGTCTCCTCTTCTAGCTGTCTATCACCTCTCTCATGATTCTGCCTTCTTCTACCACCCGTAGTACTTTTTCCTTAGATTCCTTCTTCACCACTCCTGCCTATCCCCTCCATGCTTCCCTTCCCCCACCCTTTGATCTTTCCTCTGATTGGTTTTTCACCTGGCACCTTCCTCCTCCACCCGCCTTCTTTATAGGGCCCCTGCCCCCTCCTTCTTTAGTCCTGATGAAGGGTCTCGGCCCGAAACGTTGACTGCTCCTTTCAACGGATGCTGCCCGACCTGCTGAGTTCAACCAGCTTGTTTGTACGTGTTAATTGACCACAGCATCTGCAGTATACTTTGTGTTGTATATCGGCCGCCTTTAGATTTTGTGTTCTGGTGAGATTGCTGTGGAGGGTGGAATAGTATATGGATCTCTGACTTTTCCCTCTCTTCTTCGGAACTTTCTCACAGGCCAGCGTTCCTGTAAGTCACCATGTCCTGTTACCTGCGTACGCTGTCATTCAGGGGTGGTACGGGGCTCTAGTCTCACCCTCCTCACTGTGCGTGTGAGAGCAGGACAGTATTACCTGAGCTGACTGGAATGTTTGAGTGTTGGAGATGGGTAGTCCAAAGCATTAGGATCCTGGAGCTGCCTACCCTGTCTTTCTCGTGTTTTGCGAGTCTGTGTTGTTCTGCCGTCATTGGTGGCGTTCCCGTCTCTCTCGGGCCTTTAAACACCTCGGCCCAAGAACCTCGACTCAGCTTGTGTGTCCGAATGGCCCAAAGAACTATGTTTTCTGGAGTTAGGCCTTTATGCTTTGGGTCTTGATAGGGTCACCCATGCCTGAGAAATCTCAGGATAGACCCCAGACTAAGAGTGATCCACTGGTTCTCCAGGCTCGAGTGTCAGCTCAGGACTAACCCTGACCCGTAAAATAAAACTGTTATGGAAACAGCAATGAAGAACCTTTCTACATCGGAGTGCGATGATATTCCTTAATCTCTACCCTGGATGGGTAACAGTAGTGAAAACCGAGAGGAAGCTACTGACACGATGATGTTCTGAGTTTTTAATGGTGAATGCAGTCCTCTTGAAGATGATGGCGGCCGCATGTCTGCGCATGATGGTGCGGGCTGACTCTGCAAACAACCGCAGCCACCTTTGAAGGATGCTTGGTGTCGTGCTCAGAGCGCCCGAGCTTTTCATCTATTTTAAAGCTGTCATGAGACTTTGGAGATGTCCCTTGTCATCCTTACCGCTGACAATGATGTAATCTAATTTCCCCGGAAACGTTCAAGAAGCTGCTCCATGGCTTTCTGACAGACTGCAAGTGCAAATGCAACTCTACAAACAAGCCTATTAAGCAATAAGGGCCTTTGCAGGTGGTAATGGCGAGAAACACATTGTCCA
The DNA here is from genome assembly GCF_030144855.1 of Hypanus sabinus. Taxonomy (NCBI): domain Eukaryota; kingdom Metazoa; phylum Chordata; class Chondrichthyes; order Myliobatiformes; family Dasyatidae; genus Hypanus; species Hypanus sabinus. The sequence goes on along the minus strand of NC_082729.1, from coordinate 35,204,093 downwards.
TCTGTATGTAGGCCTCAGCTGAGAGCAGTGTGCTGAAGTTTTTTTCCTCCAGAAAGGTTTGCAAAGACATCCTCTACCCTGATCAAAGGGTATTGATCCTCTTTCAGTATCGGATTGATGGTGATCTGAAAATCATCACAGATCCTGCAGCCGAATTTTCTTTGCACTTGGGACTACTGGTCTTTTCCGTAGGCTCCACGCCAGCTTGAACGAAAAGCCGTTCCTATAATCTAGCAGACTGTCTACTTTGTCCCATATGGTACAGTATCAGGAGCCAGATCGGTTTTATAAAACTTGCGTGTATCATTTTACCGTTGAAAAGTCTGAGGATCCCAATGCCATCCTTGAAAATTGCTGTGTCGGCATACACAGCTTAACTTTCTTAATTTACTTGCAGTAGACGGGAATGTGGCATGGAAATTGATTGATCTGCAAAGAAGTTCCTGTTGGGTTAGACAATCACGCCCCTATCATACTGGCTGTCCTGTTTTCATCGCATCGGAATCAGGTACTTTTAACAGGACGCGACACATATATTACATATCTACACAGTCCGTAGGGGAACAGAGACGTGTATGAATTTAAACATCATACTTTCTTTAAAGTATGTCAACCAATCTTTTATTAAAACTGCTAAAAATCAAGAGTCACAGGTACTGATGTTTCAAGGGTGAATAACGAAAGAAGCAGCTTGTATGCATGAATCAGCAAAAATATGTGACTGTTCAAATATTTTCGGCATGCTATTTAGATTGCATGGCCTTCAGAGAGCCCGAATCGAAACATCGTCGAGGCTGTTTTGGGGTTAACTGGCATAACCGACCAAGTGAGATAGCCAAAAGCTGCAGACGAACTGTGACAAGTTCTCCAAGATGATTGGAAGAACTAACGAGCCGATTTTCTAATAAAACTGCACGACAGTGCACTTAAGAGAATCGATTCAGCTTGAAAAGGAAAAGGTGGCAACCCCAAATATTGATTTGATTTTGTTTGTTTTTTTTACTGTTTACTGCTCTTCATAGTATTGTTTTGATATTTGGAAACTCAACAAATTATCTTTCAAAGAATCTTCAGTTTGCAGGATTTTTGAAACGTGTGTGTATGAGATATTTTGACAGTGTTCTGTACACTCAATGACGACTTTATTCAGTACACCTGTATACCTACCCGTTTATGCAATTATCTTATTAACACATTAAGTGGTAGCAACGCAATGCATAAAAACATGGAGTCATGGTCAAGCGGTTCAGTTATTGTTCAGACCAAACATCAGAATGGGGAAGAAGTGTGATCTGAGCGACTTTGACCGTGGGATCATGGTTCAGGGCAGACAGGGTGGTTTGAGTATTTCAGGAACTGCTGATTGAATGAGGTTTTCACACACAAGAGTTTCTCGAGTTTACAGAGAAAGGTGTGAAAAAACAATCCGTTCTGTGTTTGAAACAGTCTTGCTGAAGAGAGAGGTCGTGGGAAAATGTCCAGCCTCGTTCAAGCTGACAGGAAGCAGACAGTACCCCGCATAACCACACGTTAGAACAGCGGCGTGCCGAAGATCATTTCTAACTGCATGACACGTCGATACTTCCAGTTGATGGACTACAGCAGCAGAAGATCACACTGAGTTCCCTCGTAGAGCTGATGTATATTGGTTACAGATATGGACCTACAAATAGCTGGGATGTTGCCCTTTTGGAGCTTATGTGTACAGGGAGAAATAAAATTAAAGCCATTCGGAGACGTCAGTGGTTCCAAGCTTCTAATTACTGTCAGAGAATGCATTCAGCGCAAACCTGAAATCCTTACTCATTGCAGACATCCAAAAAACAGAGAGAGAAATCCCCAAAGAAAGAATGAAAGGAAAACCCATCCCCTCGCCCCACACACACACAGCAGCAAAGAATCAGCCACCAACCTCAGTTGTTCCAGTAGGAGCATCAGTACCTGTGCCTGTCACCTATAAAAAGCAAGTCCCTAGACCCCAAGATCTATAGACCAAAGGAGTTGCAAGGGGCTAGTGATTTATACAGAGCGCGGTGTGTGCCTGGCATACGCTGCCCGGAATGGTGGTAAGAGTAGATAGGTTAGAGACATTTAAGTGATGTTTAGATAGGTGTAATGAGCATAATGGGAGGTTATCCACATTGTGTTGGCAGAGGGGATTAGTTTAATTGTCCACCTATTTACTGATTTAGTTGATCCGGCGCATTACTGTGCTGCATTGTTTTAAGTGATTAGAGTAAGGGTGTATTAAAGCCTCCACTCATGACCACAGCTGCATCCGACTGTCCACTGTGTCTTTAGTCTGGGGATATCGGTTGTCTGTGTATCCACGAGGAACTCCGTCAGGTATTCAAATCTGAGGCGTGTTTTCGGGTCTGGGTCATCCGTTCAAGCCTCTGCTCGACGAAGGCCAGCAAGGGCGAGGCAAGGAGAGAGCGCCTGAAGACCTGACGGAATTTGCTGCCAGCGAAGGTATAGCGAAGGGGGTTTTGGGCGCCGATGAAGGAGGCCAGGGCTGCAGCAAATAACAACTGGTCCGGGAGAAGCGGTGTGGGGAAGGTTGAGAGGAGGTCGCAGACCGTGTTGGGGATCAAATAGATCATAAATGTGACGACAACGGTGATGATGACGCAGATAGAATTCTTAGATTTGTCTAACCTGTTCCCTTACAGCCTCCAGCCAACCACGGAGTAGCACTTGATCATAATTACAAAGTGGAAGGCGAAGTTTAAAACAAGCCAAAATGGCTCCAACACGGCCAATTGCTTCTCCAAATCCTGGAGCAGGGGGACGGGTAGGCACATGACGAAGGCTAGGATCCAGACTCCGAAGCAGGCCGCACGACCCGATGTGAGGCTCAGATGTTGCTGGAACTAACTGGGCCGAGTAATAGCCAGGCAGCAGAAGATGCTGATCAGACATAACAATTATAGAACCATAGAACGTTACAGCACCGAAACAGGCCTTTTTGGCCCTCCTTGGCTGTGCTGAACCATTTTTCTGCCGAGTCCCACTGACCTGCACCTGGACCATATCCCTCCATACACCTGACATCCATGTACCTTTCCAAGCTTTTCTTAAATGTTAAAAGTGAACCCGCATTTACCACTTCATCTGGCAGATCATTCCACACTCCCACCACTCTGTGTGAAGAAGCCCCCCCCCCCCCCGAATGTTCCCTTTAAACTTTTCCCCCTTCCGCCTTAATCCATGTCATCTTTTTTTTTCTCCCCTAGCCTCAGTGGAAAAAGTCTGCTTGCATTCACTCTATCTATACCCATCGTAATTTTATATATCTCTATCAAGTCTCCCCTCACCCTTCTACGCTCCAGCGAATAAAGTCCTAAACTATTCAACCTTTTTCTGTAACTCAGCTTCTCAAGTCCTGGCAACATCCTTGTAAACCTTCTCTGCACTCTTGCAAACTTTTTCATATCTTTCCTGTAATTCGGTGACCAAAACTGCACACAATACTACAAATTCGGCTTCACCAAAGCCTTATACAACCTCACTATAACATTCCAACTCCTATACTCAATACTGTGATTTATAAAGGCCAATGTACCAAATAAAGGCCAATGTACCAAAAGCTCTCTTTACTACCCTATCTACCTGTGAAGCCACTTTTAGGGAATTTTGTATCTGTATTCGCAGCTCCCTTTGTTCCACTGCACTCCTCAGTGCTCTACCATTTACCTTGTATGTTCTACCTTGGTTTTTCCTTCGAAAGTGCAATACCTCACACTTGTCTGTATTAAACTCCATTTGCTATTTACAGCGTATTTTTCCAGCTTGTCCAGATCGCTCGGCAAGCTTTGAAAACCTTCCTCACTGTCCACTTACACCTCCAATCATTGTATCATTAACAAATTTGCTGTTCTAATTTACAAATAACAATGGACCCAGCACAAATCCCTGTGGCACACTACTAGTCACAGGCCTCCACTCAGAGGAGCCATCCTCCACTATCACTCTCTGACTTCTCCCATTGAGCCAATGTCTAATCCAATTTACTACCTCACCACGTATACCTAGCGATTGAATCTTCCGAACTAGCCGCCCATGCGGGACCTTCTCAAAGGCCTTACCGAAGTCCATGTAGACAACATCCACTGCCTTCCCTTCATCCACTTTCCTTGCAACCTCCTCGAAAATCTCTAATAAATTTGTTAAACATGACCTAATATATAAATATATATAAATATATGCTGGCCGATGCGTTGAGGTGCATCAAGTTTCCAAAAATCTTCCTGGAAAGGCTTTGTGCCCAGAGCAGCTCAGGGAGATTTTGGCCTAGCAGAAAGGCAGGGTCAGGCAATATATCAGGTCAGCCACAGTCAGGTTCAGGAAACACAGCCTGTGGACATTACTCTTCATCTTAAAACCCGTTGCCCAGATGACTGCGCATTTGCCGGGGACGCCCAGTAAGAAGGTGAGGTTGAAAATGACCATCGACATGACAGAACGTGCTCCCCACTCCATTCTGTTTCCATCGGCCGTGGAATTGTGGGAGGAGAGATTCCTAGCTAGCGTCAAAATGGATACTGTTTCGGAGAACGACATTGTCGAATCTGGTGGATGACGTATTGTGGAAGTGAGAGGCGCGCAGACTGGAGAGATGGCGTATTTAGGTGGGGAGGCGAGAGAGAAGAGGGAAAGAGCGATAGGCCAGTGGAGATGGGTTGCAACCCATCACCTAACTCGTACATTGGAAAAGCATACAGGTTCTTTGGTCAATTGACCTTTGTAAACTTTCCTGTGGTTAGGCTAGGCTTAACCAGGTGGGTTTCTGGGCAGTGCGGCTCGTTGGGCGGGAAGGGCCGATTACTGCAAAGTACTTAAGTCTTATGATGTATTGCACTGTCACCAAAAGAGAAACATATTTCATGACATATCTGAGTGACGATAAACCTGATTCTGATATGGGCTCTTGTGAACTGAGACTGGGAAGAAGCTTGGAGAATGAAATTATGGTTTGGAAAAGGGGGTTGGAGAGGGGAGGAAGCGGGAAGTATCAGAGAGTCATTCTGTTGTTCTATACCCCGTGGGCATCTTGTGACTGTCTTATGACCATGATGTAATTGAGCATCTTGTGAGCATGATGTGATGGTCTTGTGATGGTCTGGGTGATGTAATTTTCCCGCCAGTGTGAGGTCACGTGACGACAGGTTCCAACAGGTATAAAACGGGAAAGCCAGCCGTGAAGCAAGAGTTTTTGTGTTGAGTCGTCGTTTAATTGGTCGGTTACTCCGTTATGCTGCATATTTGCTCTCATGACGCAGCTTCGTTTTAAAGTGTTTTACTTTCCACTGTAAGGAACAGAACCTTTGTGCCAGCAGTTTTGCCAATCGCTGCCAGTGAAATTTGATGTATCTTTGATTTAATTTTAAAGACTATTGGAGAGTCAAGACTTTACCGAAGTACTGGAACCCAAAGGATCGAGTAGAGCTGGTGTCGTCGGCGGTTTACTACCGGATCGACCTTATTGAAAATAGTGACCTGCATCTGAGATAACCCCTACCTGTAAGAGTCGAAATGGTTGTGCAGTGTTCATTGGCCAAGAAGAAGGTCAGTTCATTTCAGCCTTTTCTATTTTCATCGTCGTGAATCCTATTTACAAGGCACACTTCGGCTAGGGTTAGCAGTAACGTCACATCGTCGAGGAATTCGTTACTTCAGGAAAGTCTCTCCTAATTGACTGTATAAATCACTTGAACTTTCACATTTACCACTTTAAGACTGTTTCAGTGTTGCCGTATAGCAGTTAACTTCCGTTTATGTTTGTCTTTTGTTTACTTTTCATTTTTGTTGAACAGAGTTCAATAAATTGCTTATTTGTTTATAAAGTTGACTCATTTCTATATTTATTGTTGCCAGACACTTATTGCAACACTGTAATGATCAAGAAACCAATTGGTTGGAATCAAATGAATTGCCTCGTGTGTCAGGGTTACGAGTGTCTGCACCCACGACAGCTACCTCAACCCTCACCGCCCATAGCACACCTTATCCGGCACCTCTCCCACATCCCTCCCGTGGTGCTTCACCCTCGCCATTCCCAACAGCCGTTGAACTGCCCGCCAGATTTTCAAAGGCACCCTCGGAACTGCGTTGATAAATACAGTACTGTGGAAAAGTCGAAGTCACCCTCAGTACCGAAATGTGCTCAGGACGTTTTGCAGAGTCCTGCAAAAACGCAGAAGAATCCAGCACAGAAATGGTCCAAAATCGTCACAGAAATTGTACCGAACCAACTAAATTAGCAATTGCATGGCCAACGCAGCAATCCCGTCTGCTGACACAACGTCCACCTTCCTCACATTCGTTCGCCCATGTAAACGTCTCTTATCAGTGCCAGTTTGTTGTAAGTAAGTTTGTTGAATACACAAAGCTTGGGGATGTTGTGGATAGTATGGAGGGCTGTCAAAGATTACACCGGGACATTAATAGGATGCAAAATTGGGCTGAGAGGTGGCAAATGGATGTCAACCTAGTTAAGTGTGAAGTGGTTCATTTTGGTAGGTCAAGTATGATGGCAGAATATAGTATTAATGGTATTAATGGCAGTCTGGAGGCTCAGAGAGATCTTGGGGTCCGAGTCCATAGGGCGCTTAACGCAGCCGCGCAGTTGACTCTGTGGTTAAGAAGGCGTATGGTGCATTGGCCTTCGTCAGTCGTGGAATTGAATTTAAGAACCGAGAGGTAATGTTGCAGCTATATAGGATCCTGGTCAGACCCCACTTTGAGCACTGTGCTCAGTTCTGGTCGCCTCGCTACAGGAAGGATGGAGAACTATAGAAAAGGTGCAGACGAGATTTACAAGGATGTTGCCTGGATTGGGGAACATGCCTATTGAAAACAGGTTGACTGAACTCGGCCTTTTCTCCTTGGAGCTATGGAGGATGAGAAGTGACCTGATAGAAGTGTATAAGATGATAAGAGGCATTGATCATGTGGATAGTCAGAGACTTTTTTCCCAGGGCTGAAACGGTTGCCGCAAGAAGGCACAGGTTTAAGGTGCTTGGGAGTACTGACAGAGTAGATGTCGGGGTAAGATTTTTACGCAAAGAGTGGTGATTCCGTGGAATGGGCTGCCGGCAATGGTGGTGGAGGCGGATACGATAGGGGTTTTTAAGAGACTTTTTGATAGGTACATGGAGCTTAGAAGAATAGAGGGCTATGGGTAGGGACATGCAAGGAACAACATTGTGGGCCGAGGGGCCTGTATTGTAGGTTTTCTGTTTCTATGTTTCTAAGTACTCATTACACTATAGTACATGTAATCTATATTTATACTGTCTAAAGGAGCATAAACATGAATTTTCTTCCAAATATGTCCATGAACGTTTTATTAAAACTACTAAAAGCTTAACAGGTATTGCTGTTTCAAAGGTAAATAAGAAATGGACTGAGATCTTATCTCTTGTGTGCTTCATATCGGAATGAAAGAGGAAAGCACCGTGCTTGCAGGAAGTGGTTTATATACTCGAGTGTCGTGCGTCTGTAGAGAGCGCCAATCTTTCAAGTACAACGGGGCGAAAACACTGAGGTGATGTCATTGAGTGTATATTATGGACGGAATCCATGGTGACTTTTCATTTTCAATGTTTTTATTAATTACTGGCATAGACGAATACAAAATAAGTTATGATATTATGGAAACACAAAACAAGGATACAATGCCACATATCTATGAATAATAAGGCAACCATAATCCTGAAAATATATATTTTATCCTAATCTAAAGCTAAAACAATACCCCATTACACAAAAAAAGAGGGAAAAACAGCTTCTTGGTTAAAAGAGAAGAAGAAATAATCTGGGACATACAGTCATAAATTCAAACAAATAGTGCCCATCATCATTGCTGAACAAATCGAAGATTGTGAAATTAGTTCCAAAAAGATCCCCATAATGTGAAAAAAAATTGTCTAGGTATAGAAATACTCTAGATTTAAACATGACATAACCTCAATCAACCAATGGGCATTAGTAGGTGGAGCGGCATCTTTCCATTTAAGCAACCAAACTGTTTTGGCTATAAGACAAATAAAAGCCCAAATATGCATATCAGTCGGCTGAAGAGTAAAATCATTCCAGTAATGCCAAACAAGGGAGTAAGAGGATTGGGTTTAAAATTCACTTTAAAATGCTCTGAGAAAGTTTTTTTTAAAAATTTTATTGCAGGCTGGTCTCACATTTTAGAAAAAGAATCCCAAGATTTTTCCTCCTGTGTGTTTTCGTTTGGCCTCTTCATGGTCCATGATGCCAACTGAGGTCGTGAGAACGAGGTACCCAAACTGACGGGAAGGCAAAAGACTATTCTGCCACCTTTCCAGCTCCTTTACTTGAACATCAAATCTGGGGCTGATGACACCACACTTGTTCAGTCTCCCTGTGAGATTAACAATTTTTCCACCCCTGTGATCGCCGATAATTTCAAATTCTCCAATGTAGCCGTGCTTCATCATTACAGTCAGGAACCTCACAATCACTTTGGAGCATGGGCGGATGAGAACCTGGCGTTTTCCACGTTTCTCTGAATTGTTGATGCTTGTAAGGGCATCGGCAAGAACGTTCATGCGCACCATAATGCCGGTTCGGAAATATCGCGGAAAGAACGAGAAAGTTTTAAATACTTCTTTCCAAAATTTATCAAGCCGTGGGCAGGACCTAAACATATTAATCAGTGAGGCCTCTTCGACATTACATCTATTAGAGTACGGAGAAAAATCTGAGTGAAAACGAGAGAGTTTATCTTTAATCATATCGGCTCAATGAACCACTTTACATTGTCAAAGAGAGTGACGTGCACATAACGAAGAGGTGTGAACAGGTTTAAAAATTCATTCCAAGTATCCTCATCAGTTGAAATCTGTAGGTCTTGTTCCCAGAGATTTTTAATTTTGTCTAATGGAATGTTTGTCATTGCCAAGGACATACTATAAATATTAGAAATGGATCCATTATGAAAAGGCTTTAGAGTAAAAAAAATCAATTAAATTCTTTTCTGGATATTTAGGAAATGTACGAAGTTGAGAACGCAAAAAGTCTCTAATTTGTAAATATCTAAAAAAGTGAGCTTTACGATTATATTTAATAGACAGTTGATCAAATGAGGAAAGACTACTCAGACAAACAGATCCTGAAAACATTTAATACCTAGTCTATTCCACTCTTTTAAAACTACATCAGTCAAAGAAGGTTTAAAAAATAATTTGAAAAATTCGGACCAGAGAGTGAAAAACCAAATATCCCAATAATTTTCTAAATTTTAACCAAATCCTCAAAGACTGTTTAACTACCTAATTATCAGTTAAATTACTCAAGGATAGAGGAAATGGAGAACTAAGAAGAGAAGTAATAGAAAATTTATTAACTGAATTAACTTCTGAAGGCACCCAATCCGGACAGTAATTACGATTAATATAATATAACCGAAAGGCAAGTTAGCGTTTGTTGACGGGCCAGTAGTAACCCAATTTAGATTTTACTACTGGCCCGTCAACAAATTTTTTTAGTTTTCTTAAGGTGAAATCGGAGGGTTTAATTCTTCCATAAATAAGAAGATAAGAAGATCGAGTCCAAACGGTCAAATAAGGATTTCGGAATAAAAACGTGTTGGGCTTGAAATAAATCTGAAACATTCGGCAAAATATTCATTTTAATTGAATTGATATGTTCAATTAGCGATAAAGAAAGAGGAGACCAGTTTGATAGTACCTTCTTAACATAGTCCAAAAGAGTGATAAAGTTTTCTTTAAAATGAATTTTATAATTCCTAGTAAATGTTTTACCGAAATAAGTAAATTGATTTCTTACAATTTTGAAAGAAAGGTCAGAGTTGACTGATACCAAATTAGTCAAAGGAAAAAGTTCACTCTTATGAAGACTAAGTTTATATCCTGAGAACGGAATAAATTCAGTAAGTAAAGTACTGAAGGTAGAGAGCATTCCACATGAGAAATGTAGAGCAAAAGGTCATCAGCATAAAGCGACAACTTATGAATGCTACCCTTCCTTAAAATACCCGAGATGTCAACGGATTCATTAAATGCGATGGCTAAAGGCTCTAAAGCCAAGTCAAATACAAAGGACTCAAAGAACACCTTTGTCTATTACCACGTCGGAGATTAAAAGGTTTAGATCTCTGAGAGTTAGTAAGAACCTGGGCAGTGGGAGATGAATAAAGTAATTTAATCTATTGAATGAAATTGGACCCAAAGTTAAATTTTTCTAATATTTTAAATAAATAATTCCATTCAACCCGATCAAAGGCTTTCTTGGCATCTAAAGAGATCATGCATTCCGAAATTTCTTCCGAGGGAGAGTAAATATCATTCAGTAAACGACGAATGTTAAAATGAGAATAACGATTTTTATGAAATCCCGTCTGGTCATCAGAGATAATAGAAGGCAGAATGTTTTTCATCCTATGAGCCAAAAGTTTAGATAAAATTGTAGCGTCAACATTAAGTAGGTAAATAAGTCTGTAGGAAAAACAATCAGTTGGATCTTTATTCGTTTTGAGAATAAGTGAAATAGAGGAGTCATAAAGTGATTGTGGCAACCTGCCTAATTTAAAAGAGTGAGGAAGGACAGAAAGTAAATGAGGAATAAGTAAAGGAACGAAAGCCTTATAAAACTCTGCAGAAAATCCGTCCGGACCGGTAGCCTTCCCGGAACTCAGAGAATGGGAGAACCGGGTAACTTCCTCAGAAGAAAAAAGGCAGATCTAACTATTTTCGATTAACCTTAGAAAGTGAAGGAATGTTTAGACGATCTAGAAATTTATTGATAGAACAAATGGTTGTAAGAGAGTTTGCAGTAAAATTCTCTAAAATTATCATTTATTTCTAATTGATCAGAAGTTATATCACAATTCGCTTTGGAAATTTCCTTAATTTGACGTTTAACTATTAAAGTTTTAATTTGATTAGCCAAAAGTTTGCCCTTTTTATCGCCATGAACATAAAACTGACTTTTATCTTTTAAAAGTTGAGTTTCACCAGGGTAAGTTAAGAACAGATCATATTTAGTTTTAACTTCAATGCATATTTTATATTAGACGTGATTCGAACTAAAAGCATATTTTTGATCTGAATGTTTCAGCTGATTGGCTAAATCAGTATTCTCCTTATTAGCTTTTTTCATAATACTTGCTGTATATAAAATAATTCGGCCTCTAATATAAGCCAGGAAAGCAACCCAAACAATAAGGCTAGCATTTCCATCTACCGTATTCTCTTCAAAGCAAAAAAGTAAATTGACTCTCTAAAAATTTTAAAAAAGCATTATCCGATGGTTAAATTGGATTAAAACACCAACATCTTTTTGATCCAGAAACACTCGGAATACTTACTAATAAAAAGACGGAGGCATGATCTGAAACAGCAATTTCTTTATATTCACAGGATGGTATCAAATGACTATTGTCAAAAAATAATCAATCCTAGAATAGGTATGCAGAACATGAGCAAAACAGAATATTCTCTACTTGCTGAGTGGCAAAAACGCCAAACATCAATAGTGTGACATTTCATTAGAAAAGATTGAATTTTGAAGACAGATCTCCTAATATCCAATGTTAGAATATAAAATCACCTCCCAAGATTAAAGCGTACAAATTTTAGTCTGCTAAAAAGAAAAAAAAGTTCAAAAAATCTGGGATCATCCATATTCGAGCATAGAGATTAGCAAAAACCATTAGTTTGTTATCAAATTTCCCTTAGACTATAACGAACCGCCCATTGGGGTCAGATATTACATCATGTTGAAAAAGGACAACTGAATTGTCAATCAAAATCGAAGTACCCCTGACCTTGGCTTGAAAGGAAGAATGAAAAGCTAGACCATTACAACGTTTGAACTAACGTCTGCAGTCAGATCTGCGAACGTAATTTCTTGTAAAAAAATAATTGAGGCATTCAATTTCTTAATATAGGTAAAAACCTTACTGCGTTTCACAGGGTGGTTTAAGCGTTTCACATTTAAACTAACAAAATTAATATTGCGTACTATTTAAATATGTTTAAAGCAGAGGTTAAACATATGAACCACTGGAATATACCAAAAATCCAAACATTAAAATTCAAAATACTTAACCCAAACAAATGAGGCGGGGATAACCAAACAGCTGATAAAAAGAAAAAAGAAAATAAAAACAGCCCACTCCCGCCCACCCCTCCCAACGAAAAAAAAATCACCCAAAAAAGCTAATCTGGTGATAAATCGCACCCCCAATATCCTATGGCAGAGCTCTAAGAGAATAAAAGATTAGTACAAAATGAAATCCAACAGACTAAATAACCTTCAAACGAACTGAAAAAAAAATCAAAACATAGTACTTGCAAAAATAATTACAAGGGAAGCTTACTGAATTTAAGTCTAGTAATTTTCTACACAGTAAAAAATGAAAAAAAAAGAGAAGAAAAAAAGAATTATTTAGGAAAATATATCGAGGTAAAAGGAATAATTCAAAGGAAGAAATGCTAAACAAATAAACTACAAAAATGCAACGGATTGATCAGTGAAACTGAAAGGACGAGGTTATGAGAAGCAAAAATAAACAGTTAAACTTCTGGAGTTTATAGGCGAAATATTTTTGAAAAGACCTAAAGAAGAGTTCAAAACATCATATTAAAATACGATAAAACATTAATTATAAGAATATATGAGAAAAGAAGAAAACAATTTTCATAAGAAAGACGTACTAAACATCTAGACTGCAAACTTACAACAACAAAGAATCGGTCAAGCTAAGGAAGCATGGTTTACATAATAAGGAATTAAACAATTAATGTTCTGGACTTGATTCGGCTTGAAGAGAATCGTGCACTTCCTCAATGACTGTTTTGTTCTTAAAACGATCATTTAATATCTTGGGTGAATAAACTTCGACCAGCCTTATCTTGTAATCTTCAAAGCTAATCATACCTAACCGACGAGCTTGGCAAGTTATAGCAAGCTTTGTTTGGAAGTCATGAAAAGCAGTTATCACAGGTCGATGTTTTTGTTCAGAAGATGATTTAAATATTGGGGCACGGTGCGCCCGATTAACTCTAGGCAGATTATCCAAAACATCACAAAACAAGCGAACTAACAGCTTTGCAAAACATTCTGAAGGTCGATTACCGTCGACCAACTCAGGAAGAACCAAAATTCGTATATTTTTCTTTCTTGATCTACTCTCCAAAGGGACAATCTTTTGTCTTAAAGATTCATTGATTTTCGATGGTTTATCTCCGAACTTTTCCAAGTCATCGGTCTCAGTATCGAGTCTCGTCAAAGCATTTTCATGTTGTTTAATCTGAGTAGTATGCTCCCATACAGTTTTTTAAATAGTCTGCAGTAGAATCTCCATTCGTTTAAGCTCTGTGGTAACTTCTAAACACACATCCGGAAGTTGTTCAGAGGTTTCGCACTGAGCTTTCCGAATTAGCTCCGCAATAGCTTCCAACGTCACAGAAGGATCCTCTTTTTTTTTAGAAGATTTAGCGGGAGACATCATAATACTCCAAAAGTAAGTTTTCAAAGCAGATTGGATTCAGTAATTTAAAAAGAACGGAGCAGTTCGAGAAACACGTCTACTTCATACAATGCCGGCAGGAGGCGTGATCCACGGCGACTTTATTCCGTGAAGTCAACTTTGGCATGGTTATAGAAGGGGTGGGGGTGATGTTATTCTGACTGCAAGTCAACGACAGGCGGTTTCCGCACAGAGCAGTGCTATGACTTTCAGTTGTTTGTGATATAAACTGGATCAATAAAAGGGTTGGATATCCAAATAGGTGGGTTATTAGGTTTGAGAACGACACATGGATTTAGTTGTGCTGTGCACCGCGAAGATGTCTACCAAAGGATGCAGCCAATACTGTGCCAATGTCCTCGGCACGCTCGATTTTTTTATATGTGGTTTTGGATGGCATTGTCTGCAAAGGGACTTCATCGCAACATCATTGAGGTTGTCTGGGATTACCTGGAGAAACAGAAGCAAGCGAGAGAGCCAAGGTGTGCAGAAGGACCGTGGCAAGTTCTCCAAGATGCTTGGGATGGCCTTCCAGCCGATTTTCTTGTAAAACTGCACGACTGTGGCAGTAAGAGAAGTGATGTACCTTTACAAGCAGAGGGTGGTAACAACAAACACTGATCTGATTTTATTTTTCTTAGTTTTTATTGCTGTTTATAGTATTATTTCTGTATGTAGAAGCTTTACGTTTCATTAGACCACTTTATTAGGTACTCCTGTATACCCGCTTGTCAATGCAAAGATCAGCCGCTCATATGAAAGCAACGCAATGCATAAAAACAGGCAGGTATGGTCAATTGATTCAGTGGTTGTACAGACCAAACATCAGAATGGGAAAGAATCCCGATCTAAGTGACTTTGATCGCAGATGACAGTTCACGCCAGACAGATTGTTTTGATTATTTCAGAAACTGCTGATTTAATGGGATTTTCACGCACGACAGTCCGTAGAATTTACAAAGAAAGTTGTGAAAAAAACATCCTGTTCTCTGTGTGAAAATGACTTGGAAGGAGACAGGTCATAAGAACGTGGAGACTACTTGGTGAAAGAGGTGTATACAGTTCTGGTCGCCCATTACAGGAAAGATGTCGAGACTTTGCAGAGGGTGCAGAGGAGATTTACCAGAATGCTGCCTGTATTAGAAAGCATCGTCTACTACGAGAGGTTGAATGCATTTGGGTTGTTTTCACTGGGGTGGCGGGATGAGGTTTAGTAGATCATGAAAGGCATGTATATTCAATATGTTTCCCAGGGTTGAAAATTCTAACACCAGCGGACGTGCATTTACAGCGAGAGTGATTCATTTCGAAAGGAGATGCGAGGGGCAATTCATTTACACAGACAGTGGTGTGTGCCTGCTATATGCTGCCTGGAATGGTGGTGAGAGTAGATGTATTAGAGACCTTTAAGACATGTTGAGATGGGTGGAATCAGCATAAACGAAGGATAAAGGTAGGCGGAGGCCATTAGGTTAATTGAGCATTTATCGACTGATTGAATTGATACGGCAAATTGTAGGCCGAATGGTCTATGTTCTATGTTCTAAGAGATTAAAATAGGGGTGTAGGAAAGCCTCCACTGCCGAACACTATTGTATCCGACGGTTCACTATGTCTGCAGTCAGAGGATCTCGGTGGGATATCTGGCTGCAACTAACTCCCTCAGACATTCGTATTTGAGGTGAAGTTGGAGGCCTGGGACTGGGTCTCCAATTCCAGCCTCTGCTCGGCGAAAGCCAGACGGAGCGAGGCGAGAATCGAGCGGCTGCAGACCTGGTGAAATTCGCGGCCAGAGAAGAGATAGAGAAGAGGATTGAGGGCGCTGTTCAAGGAGGCTAGGGCGACAGTGAGTAACGACCACGCTCCGGGGATCGGTGTGGAGAAGGTTGATATGAGGTCGTAGACAGCGTTGGGAATCCAACAGATCATAAATGTGACGACCACGGTGATGATAAGGCGGAGAGGCTTTTTAGATTTGGCGAACCTGCTCCCTTGCAGCTTCCAGCCAACCAGCGAGTAGCAGGTGATCATAATTAGAAAGGGGAGTCCGAAGATGAAAAGAAACCAAAATAGCTCTAACACGGTCATCCACTTGCCCAAATCCTGGATCAGGAGGACGGGCAGGCATATGACGAAGGCTAGGATCCAGACACCGAAACAGGCTGCACGCACCCATCGGAGGCTCAGAAGTTGCTGGAACCAAATAGGTTGAGCAATAGCCAGGCAGCGGCAGATGCTGATCAGACATAACAGATATACGCTGGCGGATGCGTTGAGGAGCATGAAGAATCCAATATACTTCCAGGAAAAGTAGGGGTTGTACCCAGAATAGGCCAGCGAGTTGTTGGTAATGCGGAATGGAAGAGTCAGGCAATAGATCAGGTCAGCCATAGCCAGGTTCAGGAAACACACCGTGTGGACCTTAATCTTCATTTTGAAGCTCGTCACCCAGATGACTGCACCGTTACCCGGGACGCCCAGTAGGAATGTGAGGATGAAGATGACCATTGACATGACGGAAGGTGCATCCCACTCCATGTTTCCAACGGCCGTGGTATTGTGGGAGGAGTCATTCCCAGCGAGCGTCGTGTTGGATACTCCTTCTGAGACTGACATCGGCGGATCTGGTGGAGGAGATATTGTGAAAGTGAGAGGGGTGCACTACAGCCTTCCCGTCGTGAGTCGAGCAAAACTGAGCACAGTACTCCAAATGGGGTCTGACCAGGGTCCTCTATAGCTGCAACATTACCTCTCGGCTCCTAAATTCAATTCCACGATTGATGAAGGCCAATACACCATATGCCTTCTTAACCACAGAGTTAACCTGTGCAGCCGCTTTAAGCGTCTTATGGACTCGAACCACAAGATTCCTCTGATGCTCCTCACTGCCAAGAGTCTTACCATTATTACTATAGTCTGCCATCATATTTGACCTAGCGAAATGAACCACTTCACACTTATCTGTGTCGACCTCCATCTGCCACCTCTCAGCCCAGTTTTGCATCCTATCAATATCGTGCTGTAACCTCTGACAGCCCTCCACATTATCCACAACATCCCCAAACTTTGTGTCATCAGCAAGCATACTTCCTCATCCAGGTCATTGATAAAAATCACGAAGAGCAAGGGTCCAGAACAGATCCCTGAGGCACTCGACTGGTGACTGACCTCCATGCAGAACATGACCCACCTACAACCAATCTTTGTGTTCTGTGGGCAAGGCAGGTTTGTATCCACAAAGCAATGTCCCCTTGGGCATTGCCTCCTTACTTTCTCAGTAACCCCTGCATGTGGTACCTTATCAAATGCTTTGCAGAAATCTCTATACGTTACATCTGCTGCTCTTCCTTCATCACTGTGTTTAGTCACATCCTCAAAAAATGAAATCAGGCTCGTAAGGCACGACCTGCCCATCTCAAAGCCAAGCTGACTATTCCTAACCATATTATACCTTTCCAAATGTTCTTAAATACTTCCTCTAAGGATCTTCTACATTAATGTAACAACCGCTGAGGGAAGACTCACTGGTGTATAATTTCCTCGGCTATCTCTACTCTCGTTCTGGAATTTCTGAAAATGATTCTATCTACACTGTCTCTGTACCTGTTATCTTTATTTATTTTGTCAAGTCATCGGTCAGTGTCCTTCGACCCCATGGAAAACAAGACCAGCATCTATAATCTCTAGAGTTCTCCTCATTGAACTGAATGTTAACAAACTTACTGCCCTGCATTCACTGAGTTATTGAGTTATCTCCTGAAAATCCTCCCAAAAGTAGGAAGGTCGGGTTTCTTCCGCAAACCAGCCATCCTGGTCAGACGCCACATTTCCAAATTACACGTATGCAATATAAATCCCATTGAAATGCATCTCACCTTTTCCTGGAATTCCCGGCTCCGTTTCCGGTTCACAGCAGTTTTGAATACTTACACTCAGACGTTAAATTGGACGGTGAGATTCAACGGGTGCTCCAGGTACTTTAAGGAGTTGTGCCCTGTGCGGAATTTGGATGCTGATTTAGCAACGGTGGGGTCTTAATTCCGAATGAGCCGAAGAGAAGAGTTAGTCCACCTCGGTAGAAACTCTCTGCATTTGAAGTTCCAAGAAGCCCAATATGAGGAAGTTGAGCTGTTGACACCAGGAGGTTATACTTCCCGCAGAGAGATGCGAAGAACGGAATATTTCCTTTATTTTTGAGAAGTAAAGTAGACAGAAGAGGCTAAGCGGTTAATTTCTGAAATTAACCCCATCTGGTCCATGTGACTTATCTACGTTCAGACCTTTGAAGTTCCCCAAAATCTTCTCGCTAGGAATACTGAATTCACACACTTCATGCTGGTGTCTTACACAATGAACATTGATGCAAAATACTTGTTCAGGTGTTCCGCTCTTTCCGTGTCCCACATTACTATCTCTCCAGCACCTTTTTACAGCGGTCCAATATTACCTGTCTCCCTCTTTAACACTTTACTTCTCTAAAGAAACATTTAGTGTCCTGTTTAATATTATTGGCTAGCTTACCTTCCTATTCCATCTTGAGGGTTTTAATTACTTTTTATTTTTTTTCCAGTTGGTTTTTAAAAGCTTGCTCCTCCCTTAAATTTCGAGCAATTCTTAGTGGAATATATAGCCGATGTTTGGCTTTACGTTAGCTTTAATTTCTCTTCTTGGCAATGATGTTTCATTTTGCTTCTAGAATACTTCCTCTTTTGGATCTATATATGCCCTGCCTTCCGAATTCCTTCGAGAAATTCCAGCCATTGCTTCTCTGCCATCATCACTTCCAGTGTTCTTTTCCAATCAATCTGGCCAACTCCTTTCTCATGAGTTTAATTCCCTTTACTCTGCTGTCATTCTGATAGATCTACGTTCAGCTTCTCCTTCTCAGAGTAAATCAGTTTATGTTATGATCACTTCCCCTTTGAGGTCTTTTACCCTAAGCTTTCTACTCAATTCCCCAATTACTTCAACCAGGGTTTCTTGCACTTGTAATTCCATAGTTCAATCCTCAATGATTTCATTTCATTTTTTTCCCAACAGAGTAGTGTCTCCCCTCTGCTTTCCTGACTGACCTTTCGATACATTGTCTATCCGAAGCTCCCAGCTACAATCTTCATTCAGCCACGATCCGGTAATGTCCACACCATCATACATGCCAATCTGTAACGGTGCTACAATACAAGTTCATCCACCTGATTCCGTCTGCTGTGTGAATTCAAATATCGTACCTTCAGTCTCCTGTTCACACACTTCGAGTTTAGCCACGTTTTACTTTGTGACCATTCCTGTTGACTACAATTTTTACTGTCATTAGCCTTTCCTTGCGTGGAGCCTGAGTACGCATTTGCCTTTGTTTGGAAACCAACTAGCTCATATTTAGCACTATCACTCTTGTTTCCACTGCCTTGCCAAAAACATTCCCGAACAACTTCAGCGAAACTTGAATTCAGGTGTAATCTGTCCCTTTTTTACAGGCCATACCTTCCCCAGAGGAGATCCCGGTGATCTCTAAATCTGAACCTCTGCCTGCTCCTTACACGAGCTCATCAGCCACACAATGAACTGGCAAACCTTCCTCTCCTCACTATCACTGGCACATGCCTCAAGCAGCAATCCAGCGATTACTGCCCCTGTGGTCTTTATTCTCAGCTTTATTCTCAGATTCTCAGCTTTCTATTGACCTATCTGAAATCTCTTCAGGATTTCCTCACTTTGTCTCCCTAGTTCATTGGTGCCAATACATACGAAGACTTCTGCCTGCTCACTCTCGCCTTTGGGAATGCCATGGATCCGTTTAGAGACATCACTGATCCTGGCACCAGGGAGGCAACATGCCAGTCTGGTGTTGTTCACCTGCCCAGAGAATATCATCTCCGTTTATTTGACGGTCAACACTTCAGTCGTCTTCACCTCTCTGCTCTGCGGATGTAGAGCACTCAGACCCGGTTACTGTGCCCCCCCTCTCCTGGTAATTCGTCTCCCTCAATAGTATTTAAAGTTGTATACTTATTATTGAGGGAAACAGCTGCAGGAGTACTGGCCGTGTATTTCCCATCCTTCTCCTGACAGTTAATGTCTCCTGAATTTTTGAATTGATTTCCTGGTTGTAGTTCCTGTCTTTCACTTCCCCATTCTCTCGTATCTGTCGAAGGTCGTGGAGCTGCAGCTCCAATTCCTTAATACGTTGTCTCAGGAACTGCATCTCGACGCACCTGGTTCAGGTGTGTTTATTTGGGCCTCCGGAGGTCTCACAAACACCCCACACGCTACACAGAGTAAAAAAAAAACACTACTCCTGCAGCCATTGCCACTGAACTATGAGGAATGAGCAAAGAGCAAAGAGAGAGAATATTAGTCTGTTTCATTAAAATGGGCCATTGTTTTTGACATTTTCTTTACTAACCCTGTAGACAAATCAGGAATTGCAAAGATAAATCTTTTGATCGCATGTGGTGCGTTGTCTGTTATTTCGTGACATCAGTTTGTAACAGGGTAGCGAATTACACAACATCTACAGAAACAAGGGATTTAGGGTGGGATCGCACTTGAATCTCACGAGTTTGTTGAGGCCGAAGATTGACTTTCCTGGACGTAAACATCCGCGGAAACCAGCGAGTTTGAAAAGTTTGTTGCAGTGTAAATTCCAAAATACTGCATTGCAGTAATTTCTGCTGTATCACATTCACTGTGCGGTGTGTATGGGATTCACGGCGACTTGGTAGGACTTTAGCAGTCCATCATAGGGTAAGACCTGGCCACCACCCGAGCACATCTGCAGGGAGAGCCCTCACAGGACAGCAGCATCCATCATCAAAGACCCATGCCATCCAGGCCATGCTCACATCTCTGTGCAGCCATCGGGCAGGAGGCATCAGATCCTTCAGTAGAGGACCACCAGGTTCAGGAACAGTTATGTCCCAATCGACCATCCGAGGCTGCTGAATCAGATCAGATAACTTCCCTCACCCAACAGTGAACAGTTCTCACAACCTACAGACTCAATTTCAAGAACTCTACACTCAAGTTCTCAATACTCTTGTTATTTTTTTTGATGTCATTTTGTTTTACTTTTTTCTATTTGCACAATTTGGTGTCTTTTACACATTGGTTGTTTGTCCATGTTGGTATACAGTTTTTAATTGATTGTATATAGTTTCTTTGTATTTACTGTGAATGGTCTGAAAAGAGGGATATCAGGGTTGTGTATGGTGACGTATACTTTGATAATAAATTTACTTTGTAAGTTGAACTTGGTAGGTTTTACTGAGAACCAATTTTCCCACAGACGACGGACTGTCCGTGTGTAGGGAATCGTGCGCAGACACTGGTCATCAGAGTTCTATTGCTTGTGACAGATTAAATGGATTTGGACTAAATTTGAGTTGTGCTCATGGGTACATTTGTGATGACATTTACAAAATAAAAAAAAAGAATTGGCATCGCTGGATTGTTGGGAATATTGTCAATATTGTTACAGGATTCACAAGGATGTAAGTGAATTGAAAATATGACAGGAAAATGGTTAATGGGGTTCATCCTGTCCAGTGTCTGCTTTTTATACTGTGGGTCTGTGTTGGGGCGGTGGTTGGGGTCAAATATCTGAGATCTGTACAAAATAATCGAGTTGTTGCCGTACAGTCAGCAGCTATTTTATTAGTTATCTCCTGTATTCAGTAAAATCGCCATGAAGTCTATGTTGGTCGTCACTGTCACAATGTTCTATATTCCCCCGTATCCCTATCAATACATGCTTTGGCCACACAAGAATTCATTAACCTCTGCCTTAAGTATACCAAGAGTCTTAGCCCCCACAGCTGCCCGTGTCAACTAATTCCACAGAGTCATTGCTTTCTGGCCAAATAAATTCTTGCTCATCTGTGTTCTAAAAGGCCATTGAGGCTGTGTTCCCTATTATTAGACTCTTCCACCAAAGGAAACCTCTTCTCCACAGAAACCCGATAAAGGCCTTTCACTGTTTGATAGGTTTCAATTAGCCCACGCTCATTCTAGTAAATACAGGTGCAGAGCCATCAAACGCTTTCCACTTGACAAGCCTTTCAATCCAGGAAAGAATTTCGTGTATCTCCTGTGAGCCATTTCCAGTATCAGCATATTCGTTCTGAGTTAATCAGCCAAAAACCGATGACAATAGTGCAAGTGAGACTTTAGCATTGATTCATAAATTCTGAACGTTACATCTTTGTTTTTATGTTCTGTATCCTATGAAATGAATGCTGACAACACGACTGTTTTCCTCTCCACAAAATCAATCTGAAGATTAACCTTCATGGTATCATGCAAAAGGAACCACAAGTCCTGTTACACCTCATTTGTTGTTTTAAAAAAATCTCTCCATTCTGAAAATAGTCAATACTTTCAGGTCTACGACCAAAGTGCATGACCATGTATTTCCCGACACTGTATTCCATCTGCTACGTCTTTGCCCATACTCCTTATCTGTCTTTTGTAGCCTCTGTACTTCACCAAAACTAAATTCCATTCCATCTGTACCGCTTGCAAACTTTGCAACATAGCCATCAATTCCGTCTTACAAATTATGATCATATCATGTAAAGAGAATCGGACCCATCAGAGACCACTGAGGAAACCAACGTGTCACCGGCAGCCAGCCAGAGAAGGCTCCCGCTCTCTGTCTCCTGCTAAACAGGCACTGCTTTATCCATGCTGGAATCTTTCCCGTAAATCCATGGGGTTGCAGCTTGTTAACCAGCTTTAGGTGTGGCACCTTCACAAAAGCCTGCTGAAAATCTATGCACACAACATCAACCGATTCTTCCTTGTCTATCCCTCTTGCTATTTCGTCAAATAATGCCTGCAAAATCTCTTCAGCCATCTCTTTCGGACCCCTGGGGTGTACACCATCGGTCCAGCTGACTTAGCCACCTTAGACGTATCAGCTTCTGAAGAAATTCTCTCTAGTAACAGTGATCTCACAGACGTCATGGCCTCTGACATCCTGAACATCCACCATACCGCTAGTGTCTTCCACAGTGAAGACTGATGCAAAACGCATAGTCAGTTCTTCCAACTTTTCTTTGTCCCACACTGCTACACCTCTAGCATCACTTACCGATACCGATTCTTGCCTCTGGTTTACACTTCATATATCTGAGGAAACTTTTGGTATACTCTTTAATACTGTTGACAAACTTACTTTTATCTTGATCTTTACATTAATGACTTTTGGAGCTGCTTTCTGTTGGTTTTGAAAATGTTCGAAATCCTCTAACATTCCACTAATTTGCTCTATGATAAACCCTCGCTTTGGTTTTTGTGTCGACGCTGACTTCCCTTTTTAACCATGGTTGCGTTATCTTGCCTTGAGAATACATGCACTTTGTGCTACTTAGATTATTTGCCTTCTGATAGATTCCAGAAATGTCAGCCACTACTGGTCTACCTTCATCGCTGTTAGAGTTTGCGAGACAGTGGAATAGAGATTCTGCGTCGTAGTTTGTGTCAGGAAGCTGTTTGCTGGTGGAAGTAACAAGTCTGAAGTCCTGCTCTCTCCCCCACCGTAAAAGACCTCAAAATCCCACTGGCCCTGTAGGGTTTTGTTCCTCGTCTTCCTCGTCTGCCTTTAGCTTTTGTATTATTTGGGTGAGGTTGTTGTGGAGGGTGGAGTCGTGTACAGAATTTCTACTTCTCCGTTCCTGCATCCCTCTCTCCTTCGGGACTTTCTCCCAGGCCAGAGTTCCTGTACGCCACGCTTTCCTGTTACCCGCGCACGCAGTTATTCAGGGGCGGTACGGGGCTCCATTCACACCCTCCACACTGTGTGTGACAGTAAGACAGCATTACCTGAGCTGAGGGTAACGTGTGGGTGTGTGGGATGTCCAGTGCACCAGGATTCTGGAGCTGCCGACCCCGCCTTTCTCGTGTTCTGTGAGCCTCTGTTGTTCTGCCGTCACTGGCGGAGTTCCCGTCTCTCTCGAGCTTTTAAACTTGCGTGTATCATTTTACCGTTGAAAAGTCTGAAGATCCCAATGCCATCCTTGAAAAGAGCTGTGACGTCATGCGCAGCTGTAACTTTCTTAATTTACACGCGGAAGACGGGAATATGGCATGGAAATTGATTGATCTCCAAAGAAGTAGCTGTTGCTTGAGACAATCACGCCCCTATCATCCTAGCTCTACTGATTTTATCAGATAGGAATCAGATACTTTTAACAGGACACGGTGCATGTATTACATATCTATACAGAAGGTAGGGGTATAGACATGAGGATGAATTTAAACATCATATTTTCTTCAAAATATGTCAACCAATCTTTTACTAAAACTGCTAAAATTAAGAGTCTCGGGCGTAAGTGTTTCAAGGGTGAATAAAGAAAGAAGCAGCCCGTACGCATGAAGTGGTATCAAAGGATTCAGCAAAATATATGACCGTGTAAATATCTTCGGCATGCTAGATTTAATTCTATGTGGTTTTAGATTGCACGGCCTTCAGAGACCTCGAATCGAAACATCGTCGAGGCTCTTTGGGATTACCTGGCATAACCGATGCAAGCGAGATAGCCAAAAGCTGCAGACGAATTGTGAGAAGTTCTCCATGATGCTTGGAAGAACCAACCAGCCAAGATTCTAACAAAACCGCACGACAGTGCACGTAAGAGTATCGATGCAGCTTTAAAAGGAAAGGGTGGTAAACCCAAATATTAGTTTGATCTTGCTAATTTTTACTGTTTACTGCTCTTCATAGCATTATTTTGATATTTAGAAACTCAACACATCATTATGTTTCAAAGCATCTTCACTTTGCAGGATTTTTGAAACGTGTGTGTATGAGATAATTGGACAGTCTGCTGTATACTCAATGGCGACCATATTAAGTACACCTGTATACTTACTTGTTTATGCAAATACCTTATTAACCAATGAAGTAGCAGCAACGCAATGCATAAAAGCATGGAGTCATGGTCAAGAGGTTCAGTTATTGTTCAGACCAAACATCAGAATGGGGAAGAAGTGACTTTGACTGTGGAATAATGGTTCAAGCCTGACAGGGTGGTTTGAATATTTCAGAAACTGCTGATTAAATGAGGTCCTCATGCACAACAGTCTCTCGAGTTTACAGAGAAAGGTGTGAAAAAACATTCCGTTCTGTGGTTGAAACAGTATTGCTGAAGAGAGAGGTCGTGGGAAAATGTCCAGCCTCGTTCAAGCTGACAGGAAGCAGACAGTACCCCGCATAACCACACATTAGAACAGCGGCGCGCAGAAGAGCATCTCTGAATGCACGGCATGTCAATCCTTTCAGTGGATGGACTACAGCAGCAGAAGACCACACAGGGTTGCCCTCGAAGAGCTTATGAATTGGCCACTCAGTGTATATTGGCTACAGATATGGACCTACAAATAGCTGATGTAGACAAGAGTGAGATGATTCCCTTTTGGAGCTGTCTCGTACCCCTTGACTGGGTTACCTAACCAATAGAAATGGAATGATAAGTTGGAGTCCGGTGGTACTGTAACTAAAAGTGTTTATTAGTAAACTAAGTACTACAGAATCAAAAATGCTAGTATACATATAAAACAGATTAGCAATGATATATACAGAAGTGTGGAAATATAAACCAAAACCAAGCTCGATCAAAGATTAGCTCTATCAAATGAATAGTCTTAAGGTAATGCAGAGTTCAGTTCAGTTCAGTTTGGGTTGAGGTAGTTGCTGTTGTGACGTTAGAGGGAGAGAGAGAGAGAGAGAGAGAGAGAGAGAGAGAGAGAGAGAGAGAGAGAGAGAGAGAGAGAGAGAGAGAGAGAGATGAGCAGCTTCAGCAGGCAAACCTTCGTTATCTTGTCCTGTTGTACCGTCGTTGTGGTCACCGATTATGACCCTTCCGTTCCAGGCCAGACAATTTTTCAGTAGTGGGCTCGACACCCAGGCGAGGGTGGACACGCACACAAGCCCCCAACCGGCCTGCCTTCGCACACTGTGAGAATCTGACAGATTCCCCCGAATAGATCCTCCAAGCCCCCACCTTCCTCTGGGTGCACAACACTCTGCACAGTTTCCAGTGGTTTGTCTGTCTTTGTCTTAGCAGACTCGTCTTTTATCTCCGCTGCTGGTGTACCAGCCATCCGTCAACTGACCATGTCCATATCCATCAAACTGGGCCACTCCTTGCTGTCTCAGCAGGCACCTTACACCACTCTGCTGTATCAGCAGGGACTCACACAAGCAGGTAAAGTCCTTGGAAGTAGTCAACAATTAGCGAAGAAGCCATAACTATAAATCCTTGTTTCTCTCTCTCATTATCAGCATGTGAATCATGGTGCCTCTCTCCCTCTTTATCTCTCTCTCTCTCTCTCTCTCTCTCTCTCTCTCTCTCTCTCTCTCTCTCTCTCTCTCTCGTTAGCAGCATAGATTACAGGGGGGTGTCAACTCTGGACCCCATCTCCCCATGGATTGCTCATCACACATAACAGAGCTGATGTGCACAGGGAGAAATGGAGTTAAAAGCATTCGGAGGCGTCAATGGTTCCATGCTTCCACGTAATGCCAGAGAATGTATACAGTGCACAACCTGAAATCATTACTCATTGCAGATATCCAAAACACAGATAAAACGATCCCCAAAGTTTGAATGACAGGAAAATTCTAGAACTTCAAACCGATCCCCTCCCCCACGCACAATTAGCAACAAAGAATCAGCCAGCACCCACACTTTTTCCAGCAGGAGCATCCGTACCCGTACCTGCCACCTATCAATAGCAAGTCCCTAGACACCAAGGTCTATAGACCAAAGGAGTTGCGAGAGGCACGTTATTTATACAGAGCTCGGTGTGTGCCTGGAATACACTGCGTGGAATGGTGGTAAGAGTAGATAGTTTAGAGACCTCTAAGTGATGTTTCGATAGGTGGAATGAGCATAATGCGAGGAGGAGGCACATGACGAAGGCTAGGATTCAGACTCCGAAGCAGGCCGCACGAACCCGCGTGAGGCTCAGATGTTGCTGGAACCAAATGGGCCGAGTAATAGCCAGGAAGCGGCAGATGCTGATTAGACATAACAAATATAGAACCATAGAACATTACAGCACAGAAACAGGCCTTTTGGTCCTTTTTGGCTGTGCCGAGCCCTTTTTCTGCCTAGTCCCACTGACCTGCACCTGGACCATATCCCTCCATACACCTGATCTTGTCCAAGATTTCTTAAATGTTAAAAGTGAGCCTGCATTTCCCACTCGCACTCCCACCACTCTCTCTGTGAAGAAGCCCCCAAATGTTTCCTTTAGCCTTTTCCCCCCTTAACCCGTCCTCTGTTTTTTTTTTCTCCTCTAGCCTCAATGGAAAAAACCTGCTTGCATTCACTCTATCTATACCCATTATAATTTTATATACCTCTATCAAGTCTCCCCTCATTCTTTAACGCTCCAGGGCATAAAGACCTAAAACTATACAACCTTTCTCTGTAACTCAGTCTCTCAAGTCCTGGCAACATCCTTGTAAACCTTCTCTGAAATCTTTCAACCTTATTAATATCCTTCCTGTAATTCGGTGACCAAAACTGAACGCAACACTCCAAATTCGGCTTCACCAATGCATTATCCAACCTCACCATAACATTCCAACGCTTATACTCAATACTTTGATTTATAAAGGCCAATGTACCAAAAGCTCCCTTTACTACCCTATCTATCTGTGACGCCACTATTAGGGAATTTTGTATCTGTATTCCTAGATCCCTCTGTTCTACTGCTCTCCCCAGTGCACTACCATTTATGTTGTATGTTCTACCTTGGCTTTTCCTTCGAAAGTGCAATAACTCACACTTGTCTGTAGTAAACTCCATCTGCCATTTTCAGCCCATTTTTTTCCAGCTTGTCCAGATCTCTCTGCAAGCTTTGAAAACCTTCCTCACTGTCCACTACACCTCCAATATTTGTATCATCAGCAAATTTGCTGATCTAATTTACCACATTATCATCCAGATAATTGATATAGATGACAAATCATAATGGACCCCGCACTGATCCCTGTGATACACTACTAGGCACAGGCTTCCACTCAGAGAAGCAATCCTCCACTACCACTCTCTGACTTCTCCCATTGAGTCAATGGCTAATCCAATTTACTACCTCGCCATGTTTGCCTAGCGACTGGATCTTCCTAACTAACCTCCCATGCGGGACCTTGTCAAAGGCCTTACTGAAGTCCATGTAGGCAACATCCACTGCCTTCCCTTCATCCACTTTCCTTGTAACCTCCTCGAAAAACTCTAATGCATTTGTTAAACATGACCTAATAAATAAATATACATAAATATCTGCTGGCGGATGCGTTGGGGAACATCAAGGTTCCAAAAATCTTCCTGGAAAGGCTTTGTGCCCAGAGTAGCTCAGGGAGATTGTCGCCTAGCGGAAGGGTAGGGTCAAGCAATAAATCAGATCAGCCATAGTCAGGCGGCGGATGTCTGCTCCAGCTCAAAGTCTTGCTCTCCAACCACTGGACCCTGATCGCCCCATCCCAAGCCCTCAATCACTCAAGAAGCGTGTGGTGTCTGCCCCTGCATCAGATTCTGCACGTTAAACAACGTTTCATGCTGGCATTCTGCATTGTGGTATCCACTCGTACATCGTGGTTCTGTAGATCCTGGATCATTCTTTACAGCCAGCTGAGGACCCTCCGATGACAACCAGTCAGGAGAACATGAGACTGGACTCGAGTGAGCAAGCTACTCCTACCAGTAAAATTAGCTCCCGTGACCGTGCGGGATTCCTCCGGGTGCTTCGCTTAACCCCTACATTCCAAAAGCATACTGGGTCTTTGGTGAATTGACCTTTGTAAACTTTCCTGTGGTTAGGCTAGGCTTAACCAGGTGGGTTGCTGGGCAGTGCGGCTCGTTGGGCGGGAAGGGACTATTACTGCAAAGTACTTAAGTCATTTGATACATTGCACAGTCACCAATATAAAAACATATTTCATGACGTATCTGAGTGACGACAAGCCTGATTCAGATATGGGCCCGTGTTGTGGACTGAGACTGGGAAGAGGGCTTGGAGAATGAAATCATTGTTTGGAAAAGGGGAATGGAGACGGGAGGACGCGGGAAGCATCAGAGAGTCATTCTGTTTTTACATGCCCCGTGGGTATCTTGTGACTGTCTTATGACCGTGATGTAATTGAGTGTCCTTGGAGCATGATGTAATGGTCTTGTGATGGTATGGGTGATGTAATTTTCCCGCCAGTGTGAGGTCACGTGATGACAGGTTCCAACAGGTATAAAACGGGAAAGCCTGCAGAGACGCACGAGTTTTTGTGTTGAATCGTCGTTTAACTGATCAGTTACTCCGTTATGCTGCATATTTACTCTTATGATGCAGTTTCGTTCAAAGTAGAGATTTACTTTCCACTGTAAGGTACAGAATCTTTGTGCTGGCAGTTTTGCCAATCTCTGCCAGTGATGTTTGACGTATCTTTGATTTAATTTTAAAGACTATGTATTGGAGAGTCAATATTTTACCGAAGTACTGGAACGCAAAGGATCGAGTAACGTTGGTGTCGTCGGATATTTACTGCAGGATCGACATTATTGAATCTTTGTTTAGGAAATAGTGACCTGCATCTGAGATAACCCCTACTTGTAAGAGTATAAATGATTGTGCAGTGTTCATTCACCAAGAAAAAAGTTAGTTCCTTTAAGTCGTTTTTATTTCCTTCGTTGTGAATCGTTCGGACAAGGCATACTTTGGCTGGGAGTAGCAGTAACGTCACGTCGTCGAGGAATTCGTTACTTCAGGAAAGTCTCTCCCAATTAACTGTATAAATCACTAGGACTTTCACATTTACCACTTAAAGACTGTTTTCGCATTCACCACTTTAAGAACTATTTTAGAGTTGCCGTACAGCAGTTAACTTCCGTTTAAGTTAGTCGTCTGATTACTTTTCATTTTTGTTGAGCAGAGTTCAATAAATTGATTATTTGTTTATTAAGTTGACACTTCCATATTTATTGTTGACAGACACGCATTGCAACACTGTAATGATCAATAAACCAATTGAATGGAATGAAATGAATTGCCTCGAGTCTGAGAGTTACAAGTGTCTGCACCCACGACAGCAACCACCACCCTCACCACCCATAGCACAGCTTCTCCGGCACCTCTACCACATCCCTCCCGTGGTGCTTTACCCTCGCCATTCCCAACAGCCGTTGAACTGCCCGCCAGATTTACAAAGGCACCCTCGGGACTGCGTTGATAAATACAGTACTGTGGTAAAGTCGAAGCCACCCTCAGTACCGAAAAGTGCTCAGGACGTTTTGCAGAGTCCTGCAAAAACGCAGAAGAATCCAGCACAGAAATGGTCCAAAATTGTCACAGAAATTGTACTGAACCAATTAGATTAGTAATCGCATGGCCAACATAATAATCCCGTCTGCTGTCCATTTTCCTCACATTCATGTGCCCATGCAAACGTCTCTTATCGGTGCCAGTTTGTTGTAAGTAGGTTTGTTGAATACACAAAGCTTGGGGATGTTGTGGATTGTATCGAGGGCTGTCAAAGATTACACCGGGACATTGATAGGATGCAAAATTGGGCTGAGAGTTGGCAGATGGAGGTCAACCCACATAAGTGAGAAGTGTTTTATTTTGGTAGGTCAAGTATGATGGAATGATATCGTATTAATGATAAAACACTTGGTAGTGTGGCGGCTCAGAGGGATCGTGGGGTCCGAGTCCATAGGGCGCTTAACGCAGCCGCGCAGATTGACTCCGTGGTTAAGGCGTACGGTGTATCGGCCTTCATCAATCGTGGAATTGAATTTAGGAGCCTAGAGGTAATGTTGCCGCTATGTAGGACACTGGTCAGACCCCACTTGGAGCACTGTGCTTATTTCTGGTTGCCTTACTATAGAAAGGATGTGGAAACTATAGAAAAGGTGCAGACGAGGTTTACAAGGATGTTGCCTGGATTGGGGAACATGCCTCGTAAAAACAGGTTGAGTGAACCCGGCCTTTTCTCCTTGGAGCGACGGAGGATGATAAGTGACGTGATAGAGGTGTATAAGATGATGAGAGGCATTGATCGTGTGAATAGTCAGAGATTCCTTCACAGGGCTGAAATGGCTGACGCAAGAGGGCACAGGTTTAAGGTGCTTCAGAGTACTTACAGACTAGATGTCGGGGTAAGATTTTTATGCAAAGAGTGGTGAATGAGTGAAATGGGCTACCGGCAATGGTGGTGGAGGCGGATAGGATAGGAGTTTTGAAGAGAATTTTAGATAGGTTCATGGAGCTTAGAAGAATAGAGGGCTATGGGTAGGGACATGCACGGAACAACTTCGTGGGCCGATGGGCCTGTATTGCGCTGTAGGTTTTCTATGTTTCTAAGTACTCGTTACACTATATGGTACATGTGCTCTATATTGATACAGTCTAAAGGAGCATAAACACAAATTTTCTTCCAAATATGTCCATGAACGTTTTATTAAAATTACTAAAAGCTTAATTGGTATTGCTGTTTCAAAGGTAAATAAGAAATGAACTGAGATCTTATCTCTTGTGTGCTTCATATCGGAAAGAAAGAGGAAAGCACCCTGCTTGCAGGAAGTGGTTTAAATACTCGAGTGTCGTGCGTCTGTAGAGAGCGCCAATCTTTCAAGTACAACGGGGCGAAAACACTGAGGTGATGTCATTGAGTGTATATTATGGACGGAATCCATGGCGACTTTTCTTTTTCAATATTTATATTAACTACTTCCATAGAGGAATACAATATTATAATATTGTAATATCATGGAAACAGAAGCAAGGTTACAATGCCACATATCTATGTATAATAAGGTAACCATAAAATTGGAAATGTATATTTTATTCTAATCTAAAGAAAAAACAATACCCCATTACACAAAAAAAGAGGGAGAGAAACAGCTTCTTGGTTAAAAGAGAAGAAGAAATAATCTGGGACATACAGTCGTAAATTCAAACAAATAGTGGCCATCATCATTGCTTAACAAATCGAAGATTGTGAAATTAGTTCCAAAAAGGTCCCCATAATGTGAAAAAAATTGTCTAGGTATAGAAATTCTCTAGATTTAAACATGACATAACCTCAATCAACCAATGGGCATGAGTAGGCGGAGCGGCATCTTTCCATTAAACTAACAAGAGTCTTCTGGCAAAAAGAGAAATAAAAGCTCAAATATGCAGATCAGTCGGCTGAAGAGTAAAATCATTTCTTCCAATTATGCCAAACAAGGGAGTCAGTGTATTGGATTTAAAATTCACTTTAAAAAGCTCTGAGGAATTTTTAAATACTTCTTTCCAAAATTTATCAAACTGAGGGCAGGACCAAAACATATGAATCAGAGAGGCCTCTCGACATTACACCTATTAGAGTATGGAGAAAAATCTCAGTGAAAACGAGAGAGCTTATCTTCAGTCATACAGGCTGAATGAAACACTTTAAATTGTAAAAGAGAGTGACATGCACATAACGATGAGGTGTGAACAAGTTTAAAAATTACATTCCAAGTATCCTCATCAATTGAAACCTGCAGGTCTTTTTCCCAGAGATTTTTAATTTTGTCTAACGGAATGTTTGTCATTTCCAACGACATACTATAAATATTAGAAATAGATCCATTACGAAAAGGTTTTAGATAAAAAAATTGTATCAATTAAATTCTTATCTGAACATTTAGGAAATGTATGAAGTTGAGAACGCAAGAAGTCTCTAATTTGTAAACATCTAAAAAAAGTCAGCTTTACGAAGATTATATTTTACAGATAGTTAATCAAATGAGGAAAGACCTCTCAGATAAACAGATGCTGAAAACATTTAATACCAGTCTATTCCACTCTTTAAAAGCTCCGTCAGTCAAAGAAGGTTTAAAAAATAATATGAAAAATTGGGACCAGAGAGTGAAAAACCAAATATCCCAAAGAATTTTCTAAATTTTAACCAAATCCTCAAAGAATGTTTAACTACATAATTATCAGTTAAATTACTCAAGGATAGAGGAAATGAAGAACCAAGAACAGAAATAATAGAATATTTATTATCTGAATTAACTTCTGAAGGCACCCAAACCGGATCGTCATCAGGATTAATATAATATAACCTAAACGTAAGGTAGCGTTTGTTGACTGTTTAGTAGTAAAACCTAAAATTGGGTAGGGCTAATTCCCATTTTTTCTATTTTTCTGAAGGTGAAATCGGAGGGTGTTATTCTTCCATAAATATGAAGATATAGTCAAGTCTAAAGTGTCAGTAAAGGATTTAGGAATAAAAACGTTCTGGGTATGGAATACATATAAAACCTTAGGCAAAATATTTATTTGAATTGAATTGATACGTCCAAGCAGCGATAAAGAAAGAGGAGACCAGTCTGATGTTATCTTCTTAACATATTCCAAAAGAGTGACATTGCTTTCTTTCAAAAGAATTTTATAATTCCTAGTAACTGTTATGCCGAAATAAGTAAATTGATTTCTTACAATTTTAAAAGCAAGGTCAGAGTTGACTGATGCTAAATTAGTCAAAGGAAAAACTTCTCTCTTATGAAGACTAAGTTTATATCCAGAGAACTGAACAAACTCAGAAAGTAAAGAAAGTACTGGTAGAGAGGACTTTACATTAGAAATGTAGAGCAAAAGTTTATCAGCATAAAGCGACAACTAATGAGTGATACCTTAAAATACCCGAGAAGTCAACGGAATCATTAAACGCGATGGCTGAAGGCTCTGAAGCCAAATCAAAAAACAAAGAACTCAAAGGACATTCTTGTCTGGTACACGTTAGGGACAGAAAAGTTTAGAACTCTGAGAGTTAGTAAGAACCTGTGCAGTGGGAGATGAATAAAGTAATTTAATCCATTGAATAGAATTGGACCCAAAGTTAAATTTTTCTAATATTTTTAATAAATAACTCCATTTTACCCCATCAAAGGCTTTCTCAGCATCTAATGAGATTGAGCATTCCTAAGTCGCTTTAGAGAGAGAGTAAATATCATTCAGCAAACGACGAATGTTAAAATGAGAATAACGATTTTTATGAAATCCGGTCTGGTCATCAGAGATAATAGAAGGCAAATGTCTTTCATGCTATGAGCCCAAAGTTTGGATAAAATTTTAGCGTCAACATTAAGTAAGGAAATAGGTCTATAGGAACAGCAATCAGTCGGGTTTTTATTCTTTTTGAGAATAAATGAAATAGAGGCGTCATGAAAAGATTCTGGCAAAATGCCTAATTTAAAAGATGGTGGATAGAAAGTAAATGAGGAATAAGCAAAGGAACGAAAGCCGTACAAAACTCTCCAGAAAATCCATCCGGGCCGGGAGCCTTCCCGGAACTCAGGGAATGGGTAAACCGGGTAACTTCCTCAGAAGAAAAAAGGCTGATCTTACAATTATCGATTAACCTTAGAAAGTGAAGGAATGTTCAGACGATCTAGAAATTCATTCATAGAGAAAATGGCTTCAAGAGAGTTTAAAGTAAAATTCTCTAAATGTATCGTATATTTTTAATTGATCAGAAGTTATATCACTATTGCTTTGGAGATTTCCTTAATTGGACGTTTAACTATGAAAGTTTTAAGTTAATTAGCGAAACGTTTGCCTGTTTTATCACCATGAACATAAATTTGACTTTTATCTTTTAAAAGTTGAGTTTCAACAGATTAAGTTAAGAACAGATCACTTTTAGTTTTCAACGCGTAATTTATATAAGACGGAATCCGAATTAAAAGCATATTTTTGATCGAAATATTTCCGCTGATTGGCTAAATCTTCTTATTAGCGTTTTTCTTAATACGTGCTGTATAGGAAATAATTCAGTCTCTAATATAAGCCTTGAAAGCAACCCAAATAATAAGGCTAGAAGTGCCATCTAGCGTATTCTCTTCAGAGAAAAAAGTAAGTTGACTCTTTAAAAATTAAAAAAGGCCTTATCCGATTGTAAAATTTGATCAAAACGCCAACATCTGTTTGATCGAGAAACACCCAGAATATTTACTGATAAAAAGACGGAGGCATGATCTGAAACAGAAATTTCTTTATATTCAGAGGATCGAACAGAGGGTATCAAATGACTATTGTCAAAAAATAATCAATCCTGGAATAGGTATGCTGAACATGAGAAAAAAGGAATATTCTCTACTTGTTGAATATAAAAACGCCAAAGATCAATAGTGTCACATTTCATTAGAAACGATTGCATATAGGAAGCAGATCGACTATAATTCAATCGTTTCTAATATGAACGGTCTAAAACTGGGTCAAGACAACAATTAAAATGACCTCCCAAGATTAAAGAGTACAAATTTAAGTCTGGTAAAAAAAAAGTTCAAAAAAGCCGAGATCATCTATATTCGAGCATAGAGATGAGCAAAAACCATTAGTTTATTATCAAATTTCCCTGAGACTATAACGAACCGCCCATTGGGGTCAGACATTGCATCATGTTGAACAAACGCAACTGAATTGTCAATAAAAATAGAAGTAACTCTCGCCTTGGCTTGAAAGGAAGCTGGTCCATTCCAACGTTTGAACAAATGTCCACAGTCAGTTCTGCGAACATAGGTTTCTTGTAAAAAAAAATTGAGGCATTCAATTTCTTAATATAGGTAAAAACCTTATTGCGTTTCACAGGGTGGTTTAAGCCTTTCACATTTAAACTAAGAAAATTAATATTGCGTACCATTTAAATATGTTTAGAGAGGTTAAACATATGAACCACTGGAATATACCAAAAATCCAAACATTAACATTCAAAATACTTAACCGCAACTAACCAAACAGCTGATAAATAGGAGAAAGAAAATAAAAACGGCCCACT
Organism: Hypanus sabinus; assembly: GCF_030144855.1. NCBI lineage: Eukaryota > Metazoa > Chordata > Chondrichthyes > Myliobatiformes > Dasyatidae > Hypanus > Hypanus sabinus. Next base: position 35,168,760 of record NC_082729.1, on the reverse strand, counting down.
CCCCCCACCCCTCCCAAAGAAAGAAATCACCCAAGAAAGCTAACCTAGTGATAATTCGCACCCCCAATATCCTATGGCAGAGCTCTAAGAGAATATTAGTACAAAATGAAATCCAAAAATAGACTAAATAACCTTCAAACGAACTGAAAAAAATTCAAAACATAGTACTTGCAAAAATAATTACAAGGGAAGCTTACTGAGCGTAAGTCTATTAATTTTCTAAAGAGTCAAAAATGAAAAAAACGTGAGGAAAAAAATAATTATTTATGAAAATATATCGAAGTAAAAAGAATAATTCAAAGGAAGAAATGCTGAACAAATAAACTACAAAAATGCAACGGATTGATCAGTCAGCCGGAGTGGACGAGGTTATAAGAAGCAAAAATATACAGTTAAACTTCTGGAGTTTAAGTACTAAACCTTTAGACTGCAAACTTCCAACAACGAAGAATCGGTCAAGCTAAGGAAGCATGGTTTACATAATACAGTATTAAACAATTATTATTCTGGACTTGATTCGGTCTGAAGAAAATCGTGCACTTCCTCAAACCAAAGAAACAACCTAGGAGATCAATTTTTCAAACTGATTGTGAGGCACGCTGGGTAATTTAGTGAAGGTTTATAGCCTTTGCTATATAACTCAAAGATGACTTTTTTGTTCTAAAAACGTTCATTTAATACCTCGGGTGAATAAACTTCGACCAGGCTTATCTTGTACTCTTCAAAGCTAATGATACCTAATATAGTAACCTTTGTTTGGAAGTCATGAAAAGCAGTTATCACAGGTCGGGGTTTTTGTTCAGAAGATGATTTAAGTACTGGGGCACGGTGCGCCGATCAATTCTAGGCAGATTATCCAAAACATCAGAGAACAAGCGAACGAACAGATTTGCAAAAATTCTGAAGGCGGTTTCCTTCAACCAACTCAGGAAGACCCAAAATTCGTATATTGTTCCTTCTTGATCTACTCTCCAAAGGGACAATCTTTTGTCTTAAAGATTCAATGATTTTCTATTGTTTATCTCCGAACTTTTCCAAGTCATCAGTCTCGTAAAAGCATTTTCATGTTTTTGAATCTGAGTAGCATGTTCCTGTGAAGTTTTTTGAATAGTCTGCAGCGGAATCCCCATTCATTTAACCTCCTAGACAACTTTTAAATACACATCCAGAAGTTGTTCGGACGTTTCGCTCTGAGCTTTCCGAATTAGCTCCGCAATAGCTTCCATCGTCACAGAAGGATCCTTTTGTTTTTAGAAGATTTAGCACGAGACGTCATAATACTTCAAAAGTAAGATTTCAAAACAGATTGGATTTAGTAGTTTAAAAAGAATGGAGCCGTTGGAGAAACACATCTACATGCAATGCCAGTAGTAGGCGTGATCCACCGCGACTTTATTCCCTGGATTCAACTTCGGCACGCCGATAGAAGGTGGGGAGGAGTGGGTTGGGTGGGGGGTGTGTTATTTTGACCATACGTCAGTGACAGGCGGTTGTCCGCACAGAGCTGTGCTAGTAATTTCAGTTGTTCGTGATATATACTATGTCAATAAAAGGTATGGATATCCAGATAGGTGGGTTATCAGGTTTGAAAGCGGCACATGGGTTTGGTTGTGCTGTGCACCGTGATGTTGTCTATCAAAGGATACATCAACACTATGCCAATGTCCTCGGCACGCTAGATCGTTTATATGTGGTTTTGGATGGCATTGTCTCCAGAGGGACTTCATCTCAACATCATTGAGGCTGTCTGGGATTACCTGGAGAAACAGAAGCAAGCGAGAGAGCCAAGGTGTGCAGAAGGACCGTGACAAGTTCTCCAAGATGCTTGGGATGGCCTACCAGACGATGTTCTTGTAAAACTGCATGACTGTGGAAGCAAGAGAAGTGATGCTTTAAAGGTAGAGGGTGGTAACACCAAACATTGATCTGATTTTGTTTTTTTTTTAAGTATTTACTGCTGTTTATAGTATTAGTTTGGTATGTAGAATCTTTACGTTTCATTAGGCCACTTTATAAGGTACTCCTGTATACCTGCTCGTTAATGCAAAGATCGAATCAGTCACTCAGATGGCAGCAACGCAATGCATGAAAACATGCAGGTATGGTCAAGTGATTCAGTTGTTGCACAGACCAAACATCGGAATGGGGAAAAAACGTGAACTAAGTGACTTTGACCGCGTATGACAGTTCACGCCTGACAGATTGTTTTGATTATTTCAGAAACTGCTGATTTATTGGGATTTTCACGCACGACAGTATGTAGAGTTTACAAAGAAAGTTGTGAAAAGAAAAACATCCTGTTCTCTGTGTGAAAATGACTTGGAAGGAGAGAGGTCATAGGAACATGGAGACTACTTGGTGAAAGAGGTGTATACAGTTCTGGCCGCCCATTGCAGGAAAGTTGTCGAGGTTTTGCAGAGGAGATTTACGAGAATGCTGCCTGTATTAGAGAGCATTTTCTACTACAAGAGGTTGAACACACTTATTTTCACTGGGGTGGCGGGATGAGATTTAGAAGATCATGAAAGGCATGGATATTCAGTATGTTTCACAGGATTGAAAATTCTAACACAGCGGACGTGCATTTACAGCGAGGGTGATTCATTTCGAAAGGAGATGCGAGGGGTAATTTATTTACACAAACAGTGGTGTGTGCCTGCTATATGCTGCCTGGAATGGTGGTGAGAGTAGATGGATTAGAGACCTTTAAGACATGTTGAGATGGGTGGAATCAGCATCAAGGAAGGATAAAGGTAGGCCGTGGGGATTTGGTTAATTGGGCATTTATCGACTGATCGAATTGATACGGCAAATTATAGGCCGAATGGTCTATGTTCTATGTTCTGAGAGATTAAATTAGGGGTGCAGGAAAGCCTCCACTGCTGACCACAATTGCATCCGACAGTCAACTATGTCTGCAGTCAGGGGTTATCGGTGGGATGACTGGCCACGACTCGGACTTTCTTAATTGAGGTGTGGCTGAAGGTCTTTGACAGGGTCTCCAAATCCAGCCTCTGCTCGGTGAAGGCCAGATGGAGCGAGATGAGGAGGGAGCGCCTGAAGACCTGGTGGAATTCGCGGCCAGCGAAGACATAGAGAAGGGGGTTGAGGGCGCTGTTCAAGGAGGCTAGGGCGACAATGAGTAACGACCAGGCTTCGGGGATCGGTGTGGAGAAGGTTGATATGAGGTCGCAGACAGCGTTGGGAATCCAACAGATCATAAAGGTGACGACCACGGTGATGATGAGGCGGACAGGTTTCTTAGATTTGGTGAACCTGTTTCCTTGCAGCCTGCAGCCAGCCAGGGAGTAGCAGGTGATCATAATTAGAAGGGGGAGGCCGAAGATGAAAACAAACCAAAATAGCTCCAAGACGGTCCGTTGCTTCTTCCAATCCGGAAGCAGGAGGACGGGCAGGCACATGACGATGGCTAAGATCCAGACTCCGAAGCAGGCCGCACGCACCCACGTGAGGCTCAGATGTTGCTGGAACCACGTGGGCCGAGTAATAGCCAGGCAGCGGCAGATGCTGATCAGACATAAGAGATATATGCTGGCGGATGCGTTGAAAATCATGAAGAATCCAATACACATCAGGGAAAAGTAGGGTTTGTACCCAGAGTAGGTCAGGAACATGTTGGCCAAGCGGAAGGGAAGAGTCAGGCAATAGATCAGGTCAGCCATAGCCAGGTTCAGAAAACACACCGTGTGGACCTTAATCTTCATCTTGAAGCCCGTCACCCAGATGACGGCGCCGTTACCCGGCACGCCCAGTAAGACGGCGAGGGTTAAGATGACCGTTGACATGATGGAAAGTGCTTCCCACTCCATTATGTTTCCATCGGCCGTGGAATTGTGGGAGGACAGATTCCCAGCGAGCGTCGAATTGGACACACCTTCGGATAACGACATTGTCGGATCTGGAGGAGGAGATATTGTAGAAGTGAAAGGGGTGCAGAATGGAGTGGCGACAGATTCAGAAGGAGAGGCGAGAGCGAACAGGGATGGAGTGAAAGGCTAGTAGAGATAAGATGTAACACAGAACTGAAACTTGACACAGCAACAGTAGTGAAGGCAGCGCAGAGACCAAGTCGTCTTGCATCCCAAATCACTGGAATTTCACCACATCCCCCGGCATGTCCTCGATCTGTCAACGACAATGTGATGTATGCCCGTGCATTAGCTTCCCCACGTTAGAGAAAGTCACTCGCGGCTGATCACGGATGCGGGAGTGCATCCGAACACAGCCGTTAAGTGGATCCTGGATCCTCCTCTACAGCCCACCGGCGACTCACGGATGGTAATCCCTTAGAAAACATTGAAAGCCTACAGCAGAATACATGTCATTCGGCCCACAACGTTGTGACCAACATGTCCCTAGCTTAGAAATTTCTACTTTACTAAGCTCCATGTCCCTATCTAAAAAGCCGCTTAATAGACCCTATCGTATCCGCCTCCACCACCATTGCCGTCAGCCCATTCCACTGACTCACCACTCACTGCGTAAAAACGTTCCCCTGACATCTCCTCTGTACCTGCTCCCCAGCACCCTAAACCTGTGTCCTCTTGTGGGAACCATTTCAGCCATGGGGAAAGAGCTTCTGACTACCAACACGATCAACGCTTCTCATCATCTTGTACTTATCTGTCAGATCACCGCTCATCCTCCTTCGTTTCAAGGAGAAAAGGCCGACTTCATTCAACCTATTCTCATCAGGCCTGCTTCCCAATCCAGGCAACATCCTTGAAAGTCTCCTCTGCATCCTTTTCGTGGCTTCCAGATCCTTTTGTAGTGAGGCGAACAGAACTGAGCACAGTACTCCAAATGGGGTCTGAGCAGAGTCCTATATAGCTGCAATATTACCTCTCGGCTCCAAAATTCAATTCTGCGGTTGAGGAAGGCAAATACAGCACACACCTTCTAACCACAGAGGCAACCTGCGCAGCTGCTTTAAGCGTCTTATGGACTCGGACCCAAATGTCCCTCTAATCCTCCACAGTGCCAAGAGTTTTACCATTAATCTGCCATCATATTCGAGCTACCAAAATGAACCACCACACTTATCTGTGTTAAACTCCATCTGCCACTTATCAGCCCAGTTTTGCATCCGATCAATGTCCCGCTGTAACCTTTGACAGCCCTCCACAGTATACAAAACATCCCCAAACTTTGCGTCATCAGCTAACTTACTAACCCATCCCTCCACTTCCTCATCCAGGTCATTTATAATGAGCTCCATGCAGAATATGACTCGCCTACAACTACCCTTTGCCTTCTGTGGGCAAGCCAGTTCTGGACCCACAAAGCAATGTCCCCTTGGATCCCATGCCTTTTCAGTAAGCCTTTCATGAGGTACCTTATCAAATGCTTTGCTGAAATCCATATACGATACAGCTACTGCTGGTCCTCCATCAATGTGTTTAGTCACATACTCAAAAAATTCAATCAGGCTCGTAAGGCACGACCTGCCCTTGACAAAGCCATGCTGACTATTCCTAATCTTTTTATACCTCTCCAAATGTTTATAAATCCTTCCTCTCAGGATCCTCTCCATCAGCTTACCAACCGCTGAGGGAATACTCACTGGTGTATAATTTCCTGGGCTATCTCTACTCCCTTTCTGGAATAAAGGAACAACATCCGCAACCCTCCAATCCTCCAGAACCTCTCCCGATGCAAAGATCATCAGAGGCTCAGCAATCCTCTCCCTCGGCTTCCACAGTAGCCTGGGGTACATTTCATTGGAACACTAGAACACTAGAATACTCCAGGACATTATAGGCCCTTCAGCCCTCGATGTTGTGCCGAACCATATATTCCTTGATAAAAGTACTAAATGCACACTATCACGCAACTCTCCATTTTTCTGTTGTTCACGTGCCTGTCCAAGAGGCTCTTAAATATCCCTAATGACTTAGCTTCTACCACCATCCCTGGCAAGTCATTCCAGGACCTCGCAACCCTCTGTGTAAAAAAACTTACCCCTGATGTCTCCCCTAAACCTCCATGCCTTATCTTTGTACATGTGCCCTCTGGTGTTTGTTATTCGTGCTCTGGGAAACAGGAACCGGCTATCCACCCTATTTAAGTCTCTGATAATCATATAGACCTGTATCAGGTCCCCTCTCATCCTCCTACTCTCCAAAGAGAAAAGTCCCAGCTGCGCTAACCTGTTTTCCAATCCAGACAACATCCTGGTAAATCTCCCCTCTCCACCCTCTCCATTGCTTCCACATCATTCCTACAATGAGATGACCAGAACTGAGCAATATACTCCCAGTGTGGTCTCACCAGAGATTTGCAGAGCTGCAACATGATCTCTCTATTCTTGATCTCAATCCCCCTATTAATGAAGCCTAGCATGCCATAGGCTTTCTTAACCACCTTATCAAACTTTGCAGCGACCTTGAGGGATGTATGGATTTGATCCCCAAGGTCCCTCTGTTCATCCACAGTCTTAAGTAACTCACCATTAACCCTGTACTCAGCCTTCTGGTTTGTCCTTCCAAAATGCATCACCTCACACTTATCTGGATGGAACTACATCTGCCACTTTTCTGCCCAACTCTGCATCCTGTCTATATCCTCTTGTAATCTTCGACAGGCCTACAGCTCCATCCACATCTCCTCCAATCTTCGTGTCATCCGCAAACGTACTCACCCATCCTTCCGCCACTTCATAGAGGTCATTTAGCGGCACTCCACTAGCCACGGACGTCTAGGCAGAATACTTTCCTTCCACTACTACCCTCTACTTTCTTCCTGTAAGCCAATTTTTTTTATCCAAACAACCAAGGTTCCACTGATCCCATGCCTCATTACTTTCTGGATGAGTCCTTCGTGAGGGACCTTGTCAAATGCCGTGCTAAAATCCATGTTGACCACATCGACCGCCCTACCCTCACCAATTTATTTTGTTACCTCTTCAAAAAATTTAATTGGGCTCAAGAGGCACGACCTTCCCTTCACAAAGCCATGTTGACTATTCTTGAGTAGACTGTACTTTTCCAAATGCTCGTAGATCCTATCCATTTCGTCCAGACCCAGCCACTTAACCAACTTAGAAGAACATCATACTGGACTCGAACGATCAAGAAACTACCACAAATAATACTAGCTATCGTGACCATGGGGGATTCCCCTGGGTACTCCGCTTCCCTCCCACATTCCAAAACCATTCTGCCACTTAGTTTAATTGACCTTTGTGAACTTTCCTGTAGTTAACCAAGTAGGTTGAAGGGCAATGCGGCTCGTTGGGCCGGAAGGGCTTATTACTAGACAGTAATTTATTAATTTAATGCATTGGAACGTCACCAAAAGAAAAAGAAATTTCATGCCATATGTGAGTGACGATAAACCTGATTTTGATATGGGTCTTTGTTGTGGACGGAGACTGGTAAGGGTTGCTGAGAGAAGGGAATCATGTTTTAAAAGGGGAAGGGACATGGGAGGAAGCGGGAAGCAAGGGAGGGTCATTCTGTAATGGTCAATGCACTAATTGTTTAGAATCTAATGACCTTCCCTGGTGTCTGAGATCCGCGTGTGTCTGCATCCGCGCTAGCAACCGCCCCCAACATCGTCCCTGCCAGGCCTACACTGGTACCTGTCCCACATCCCTCCCGAGGCACTTCACCTTCGCCATTCCCAGCATCCCTTGCTTCCTTCCGACGCTCTCCGGTAAACGTTGACAAATGTAGTATCGTATAAAAGTCACAGTCACCTTCGCTACCGAGATGTGCCTGGGACGCTTGCAGAGTCCTGGAAGAACACACGAGAATCCAGCACAGGAATAGTCCACAATATTGTGCTGAATCAATTAAATTAGAAATCACACAGTCTACGTAACTCATCGCGTCTGCTGACACAATGTCCATTTCCCTCACATTCATTTGCCCACCCAAACGTCTCTTATCAGTTCCAAATATGTCTGACTCCACCACCACTCTTTCACTGCATTGCAACCACCCACTGCTCTCTGTGAAAAATTAACTTACCTTTCCCATCTCCTTTGATCTTACCCCGTCTCACATTAAAGGCACGCCCTCTGGTACTGGTCATTTCAAACTGGGGAAATAGATTCCGCCTGTCTACTCCATCTCTGCCTCTCATCACCTCATAAACGACTTCTACAACTATCACCATTACTACCATCACTAGCACTACTAATGTTACTACTATTATTGTTGCTGTAAATACACTACAGAAACAGGTCCATGCCATTGCAGGCATTGCCTGCCATTTCCCTATTTTCACTAATCTATCTTGCAAACCTTTGGAACCGTGACTGCGTATGGCTCATGTATTCACGTGTCTGTGTAAATTCCTCTGAAACGTACTGACTGCAGATGATGTCTGTCACCTCCACTGGCAGCCACGTTCAATGTGTCAGTTCATGATGGACGGCATGGTAGCGCAGTGATTAGCATAACTCTGGTGCAGCGACAACGAACCGGGTTCAACTCCCGCCGCGATCTGTGGGGAGTTTAATTTCCTGTACTCAAGATAAATTTACGCCTTCCTCTGAATTTTGCTCCTTGTCCTAGCACGGGAAAATGATTCAGTCTACACTGTCTCTGTACCTGTTATCATTATTTATTTTGTCAAGTCATCGGTCAGTGTCCTTGGACCCCACGGAAAACAAGACCAGCAACTGTAATCTCTAGAGTTCTCCTCATTGAACTGAATGTTAACAAACTTACTGCCCTGCATTCACTGAGTTACTGAGTTAACTCCTGAAAATCCTCCCAAAAGTAGGAAGGTCGGGTTTCTTCCGCAAACCAGCCACCCTGGTCAGACGCCACATTTCCAAATTAATATAAATACCATTGAAATGCATCTCACCTTTCCCTGGAACATCCGGCTACGTTTCCAGTCCAAAGCAATTTTGAATACTTGCACTCAGACGTTAAATTCGACGGTGAGATTCAACGGGTGCTCCTGGTACTTCAAGGGGTTGTGCCCTGTGCGGAATTTGGATGCTGATTTAGCAATGGTTGGGTCCTAATTCCGAATGAGCCGAAGAGATGAGTTAGTCCACCTCGGTAAATACTCTCTGGGTTCGAAGTTCTAAGAAGCTCAATATGAGGAAGTTGAGTTGTTGACATCAGGAGATAACATTTTACTCAGAGAGCAGAAAAGAACAAAACATTTCCTTTATTTTTGAGAAGTAAAGTAGATAGAAGAGGTGACGTGGTTATTTCTGAAATTTACCCCATCTGGTCCATGTGACTTATCTACATTCAGACCTTTGAGGTTCCCCAAAACTTTCTCCCTAGGAATAGTGAATTCAGACACTTCATGCTGGTGTCGTCCACAAAGAACACTGATTCAAAATACTTATTCAAGTGCTCTGCCGTTTTCGTGTCTCCCATTAGTATCTCTCCAGCACCTTTGTACAGCGGTCCAATATTACCTCTCTCTCTCGCTCTCTCTCTAACACTTTACGTCTCTAAAGAAACATTTAGTGTCCTCTTTAATATTATTGGCTAGTTTACCTTCCTATTCCATCTTTTTTTCCCTAATTGGTTGTTAAAAGCTTGCTCATCCTCTAAATTTCTAGCAGTTCTTGCTGTAGTATATAGCCCATGATAGGCTTTATGTCGGCTTCAACTTCTTTTCTTGGCCCGTTACTCTGCTGTCATACTGATATATCTACGTTTAGCTTCTCCTTCTCAGAGTAAATCCGTTTATATAATGATCACTTCACCTCTGGGGTCTTTTACCGTAAGCTTTCTACTCAATTCTACAATTACTTCAACCAGGGTTTCTTACACTTGCACTTCCATAGTTCTATCCGCAATGATATCAGTTCATTTCTTCACCAGGAGGGTAATGCCTCCCTTGTGCTTTCCTGCCTGACCTTTCAATACCACAGAACCATAGAACATTACAGTACAGAAATAGGCCTTTTGGCCCTTCTTGGCTGTGCTGAACCATTTTTCTGCCTAGTCCCACTGACCAGCACCTAGCCCATCTCCCCCCCCATACACCTCTCATCCATGTACCTGCCAAGCTTTTCTTAAATATTAAAAGTGAGCCCGCATTTACAACTTCATCTGGCAGCTCATTCTACACTCCCACCACTCCCTGTGTGAAGAAGCCCCCCCCCCCCATGTTCCCTTTAAACTTTTTTTCTCCCCTAGCCTCAGTGGAAAAAGCCTGCTTGTATTCACTCTATCTATACCCATCATAATTCTATTTAGCCCTATCTAGTCTCCCCCATTTCCTTTGTTTCCATACATAGCCGACCACTCTGATCTTCGAGAGGACCAATTTTATCCCTTACTATGCTTATGCACTTAATATACCTGTAGAATTTCTTTAGATTATCCTTCACCTTGACTGCCGAAGCTACCTCATGTCTTCTTTTAGCCCTCTTGATTGCTTTCTTAAGTATTTTTTGCACTTTTTATTATCCTCAAATACCTTATTTGCGCCCTGTTTCCTATACATGTCATAAATCTCTCTTCTTCTTTTTCAGAGTTCTAATATCCCTAGAGAATCAAGGTTCCTTATTCACTTTGCCTTTAGTCCTGACAGGAACATACAAACTCTGCACTCACAAAATTTCTCATTTGAAGGTCTCCCAGTTACCAATGACATCCTTGCCAGAGAACAACCTGTCCCAATCAACGCTTTTTAGATCCTTTCTCATTTCTTCAAATTTGGCCTTTTACCAGTTTAAACCTCAACCTGAGGACCACATCTTGTCTTTATCCATGATCAAGTTGGAACTAATGGCGTTATAATTACTGGAACCACAGTGTTCCCCTACACACACTTCCTTCACCTGTCTCAACTCGTTTCCTAATAGAGGATCTAATATTGCATCCTCCCTAGTCGGTAACTTTATATATTGATTTAGAAAACTTCCATGAACAGATTTATAAATTCTGAACCGTCTAGATCTATATGAGTATGGGACTCCCAATCAATGTGCGGAAAATTAAAATTTCCTGCTATCACAACTTTATGTTTCCTGCAGTTGTCTGCTATCTCTCTGCAGATTTGCTCCTCCAATTCTCACTGACTATTGTGTGATCTATAATATAACCCCATTAATGTGGTCATACCTTTCCTGCTTCTCAGCTTCACCCATATGGTCTAAGTAGACAAGCCCTCTAATCTGTCCTGCCTGAGCATTCTTGTAACATTTTCCCTGACTAGCAATGCCACCCCATCCACCCTTTATTTCTCTGCATCTCTCACGTCTGAAACAGCGGAACCCTGGAAAATTAAGCTGCCAGTCCTGCCCCTCCTGTAGATAAGTTTCACTAATGGCTATAATGTCATAATTCCACGTTTCAATCCACGCCCTCAGCTCGTCAGCCTTCTCCACAATACTCCTCGCATTGAAATAGACACACCTCAGAAGATTATTACCACCACATGCAATTTGTGACTTTGCATGAAACTTTGACATTTATTTTCACCCTCGCTCCACTATCTACTCTGGCACTCTGGTTCCCATCCCCCTGCAAATATAGTTTAAACTCTCCCCAATAACACTACCAAACCACCCTGCAAGGATACTGATCCCCCTGTAGTTCAGGTGTAAGCTGCCTCTCTTGTACAGGTCCCACCTGCCCCAGAAGTGGTCCCAATCATCCAGAAATTTGAAACTCTGCCCCTACACCAGTTCCTCAGCCATGTATTCATCCTCCAGAGCATCCTATTCTTACCCTCACTGGTACGTGGCACAGGTAGCAATCCTGAGATTACCACCCTCGAGGCCCTGATTTTTAAATTCCTACCAAGATATCAATAAATTAGAGAGAGTGCAGAGACGATTTACTAGGATGTTACATGGGTTTCAGCACTTAAGTTACAGAGAAAGGTTGAACAAGTTAGGTCTCTATTCATTGGAGCGTAGAAGGTTGAGGGGGGATTTGATCGAGGTATTTAAAATTTTGAGAGGGACAGATAGAGTTGATGTGAATAGGCTGTTTCCATTGAGAGTAGGGGAGATTCAAACGAGAGGACATGATTTGAGAGTTAGGGGGCAGAAGTTTAAGGGAAACAGGAGGGGGTATTTCTTTACTCAGAGAGTGATAGCTGTGTGGAATGAGCTTCCTGTAGAAGTAGTAGAGGCCAGTTCAGTTGTGTCATTTAAGGTAAAATTGGATAGGTATATGGACAGGAAAGGAGTGGAGGGTTATGGGTTGAGTGCGGGTAGGTGGGACTAGGTGAGATTAAGAGTTCGGCACGGACTAGGAGGGCCGAGATGGCCTGTTTCCGTGCTGTGATTGTTATATGGTTATATGTTATATGGTTAAGCTCTCTATTCTCACTCTTCAGGACCTCCCCACTCTTTTCTTCCTACGTCATTTGTACCGATGTGTACTATGATATCTGGCTGCTCACCCCCCCATTTCAAAATACTGTGTACGTGATCAAAGACGTCCCTGATCCTGGCACCCGGGAGGCAACAAACCATCCGGGATTCTCTGTCTCGACCACAGTACCTCCTGTCTGTACCTCTAACTATCGAGTCCCCTATCACTACCGCTCTCCTCTTCTTCCCCTCTCCCTTCTGCACTGCAGAACCAGACCATACATTGTCTATCCTTGGACATTAGCCTCCCAGCTACAATCTTCATTCAGCCAGGATTCAGTAATGCCCACACCATCATACATGCCAATCTGTAACTGTGCTGCAATACAAGTTCATCTACCTGATTCCGTATGCCGTGCGAATTAAAATATAATACCTACAGTCTTCTGATCACCCTTTTCGATTTTGTCCGCATTTTACTTTGCGACTCATCCTGTTGACTGCAGTTTTCCCTTTCATTAGCCTTTCTTTGCTAGGAGCTTCACTGCACATTGTCTCTGTTTGGAAACCAACTGCCTCATATTCAGCACTATCTCTCTTGTTCCCACTGCCCTGCCAAAAACATTCCCGAACAACTTCAACGAACCTCGCGTTTAGGTGTATTCCGTCCTTTTTGTACAGGTCATACCTTCCCCAGAGGAGATCCCGGTGATCTCTAAATTTGATTCCTTACCTGCCTGATCCCTACACCAGCTGATCAGCTACACATTTACCTGGTAATTCTTCCTATCCTCATGATCACTGGCACATGCCTCAGGCAGCAGTCCAGCGATTACTACCCTGGTGGTCTTGATTCTCAGGTTCCCACTGAGCTGCCTAAAATCTCTTTAGGACTTCCTCACTGTGTCTCCCCAGTCACAGGCGAAATTCCTGTTTCCTTCGAGCTTTTAAATACCTCGGCTGAATCTTAAGATTTCACCTAAGCCGAGTGGAGAAGGATTTACCCCACCGCCCGCCGCCTTTTCTTTCAATCTCCTCATCCCTTCAAAAGGACCAGAATCTCGTCGTTGGGTTTGGAGGCTTGTGTGTCTCAATGGCCCAAAGAACAATGTTGGCTGGAGTCAGGCCTATATGCTTTGAGTCTTGATAGGGTCTCCCATGCTAGAGAAATCTCGGGATAGACCCCAGACTGAGTGATCCACTGATCTTCCAGGGTCGGGGGTCCAGCACAGGGTAACACTGACTAGTAAAACCAAACAGTTATGGAAACAGCAACTAAGAATCCTTCTACATCTGAGCACGATAATATTCCTGATTCTCCACCCTGGATGTCTGACAGTGGTGCAAACTGACAGGAAGCAACTGAGACGATGATGAACACTGCCAGAGACGGAGGATCTTTATTGCTGCCCTAAATGCCAGTGGCGTAACAATAGTGTTTCTGTACTACACGCTTTCCTGTTACACGAGCATGCTGCCATCCATAACAGAACAGGGCAGACAAGAAGTTCAATAAAAAGAAGAACTGATTTAAACTCATTTGAGGATATAGATATATTGACTACATAACCCAGGAGCCTCCACGGCAGTGCGCATGCGTACTAAACGAAGATTCTAGCCGCGGCTCCCGCCGTTTTTATATCTGCTGTCTGTTTTCCCAGTTGTAACGAGAAGAGGGCTTGACCCCAGGTGGTAAGAGTTTTTCATGCTGCATGCAGTCCTCTTGAAATGTTCTTGATGGCGGCCGCATTTCAGCCAATGATGGTGCGGGCTGACTCTGCAAACAACCGCAGCCACCTTTGAAGGATGCTTGGTGTCGTGCTCAGAGCGCCTGAGCTTTTCATCTATTTTAAAGCTGTCATGAGACTTTGGAGATGTTCATTGTCATCCTTACCGCTGACAATGATGCAATCTAAGTTCCTCGGCAGCTTTGCAGAAGCTGCTCCATGGCTTTCTGACAGACTGCAGGTGCAAATGCAACTCCACAAACAAGCCTATTTAGCGATAAGGGCCTTTGCAGGTGGTTATGGCGAGAAGCACATTGTCCATCTGTATGTAGGCCTTTGCAGGTGGTAATGGCGTGAAAAACCATTCTTCTCATTCAACTCTTCTTCCATGTCCAGCTCTATGTAGGCTAAGACCAGTGTGCTGAAGTGTTTTCCTCCAGAAAGTTTTGCAAAGACATCCTCTACCCTGATCAAAGGGTATTAATCTACTGTTAGTATGGGATTGATGGTGAACTGAAAATCTCCACAGATCCTGCAGCCGAATTCTCGTGACACTTGGGACGACTGGTCTTGCCCGTAGACTCCACTCCAAATTGGACGGAAGGCCGTCCCTATAATCTAGCAGACTGTCTACTTTATCCCGGATAGTTTCAGGAACCAGATCGGATTTGTAAAACTTGGGTGTATCATTTTACCATTGACAAGTCTGAGAATCGATGCAGCTTTAAAAGGAAAGGGTGCTAACCCCAAACATTAATTTGATTTTGTTTATTTTTACTGTTTACTGCTCTTCATAGCATTATATTGAACTTTAGATAGTCAACAAATCATTATCTTTCAAAACATCTCCACTTTGCAGGATTTTTAAAACATGTGTGTATGAGATATTTTGACAGTCTGCTGTACACTCAATATCTACTTTATTCAGTACACCTGTATACCTACCTGTTTATGTAATTATCTTATTATCCAATTGTGACAGCAGCACAATGCACAAAAATATGGAGTCATGGACAAGAGGTTCAGTTATTGTTCAGAGCAAACATCAGAATGGGAAAGAAGTGTGATCTGAGTGATTTGACCGTGGAATAATGGTTCAGGCCAGACAGGTTGGTTTGAGTATTTCAGAAACTGCTGATTGAATGAGGTTTTCACAGACAACAGTCTCTGGAGTTTGCAGAGAAATGTGAAATAAAAACATTCTGTTCTTTGGATGAAAATTCTTGTTTACGAAAGAGTTGATAGGAAAATGTCCAGCCTCGTCCAAGCTGACAGGAAGCAGACAGTACCCCGCATAACCACACGTTAGAACAGCGGTGCGCAGAAGAGCGTTTCTGAATGCACGGCAGGTCGATCCTTTTCGTGGTTGGACTACAGCAGCAGAAGACCACACAGGGTTCCCCTGGTAGAGCTAATAATATTGGGGTCCGGTCCGGAGCCCACCTTCCGGGTCTTGCTCCGGTCCGCGGACTCCGGACTCCGGGCCTTGCAGCCAGCCCTCCAGTCACACGGAGCCATTGAATCATCTTGGCTTAAGGAGGTACACGTGTGCCAATTAGGCGGCGTGTTTATAATGGGCTCGGGGACTGAGCCTCGTTGTGGGGTCGTCCTGCTTCGAAGGCGGTTTAACCCGCTCTGTACCTGGACAGCCGGCTCTGAATCTTGTCTGTACCTGTTTCGCCAGGATCCGGTTCTGCCCTGGTTGCCGCCCTGCTTGGAATCCTGTTCTTCCCTGGTTGCCGGCCAGTTCTGTATATGCTCTATCCGGTGGGTCTTGTCCCCTGCTTCTCTCCTGTGCGCTGGTTCCGTTGTTCC